>NW_007251266.1:380564-503242 GCF_000164805.1 Carlito syrichta
TTCTTTCCCCCCCCCCCCCGTCTCTCTCTTTCTTTCTCCAGAATAATCACCAACGCCACCACACCTCCCAGGGACCCTCTAAATCTCTTTGCAGGGGCTGGTCCCCCGCACTTAGGACAGAAGAATTATGGAAGAAAATTATGTTACAAGAACCCAGTGAGAACCGAGGGCTAAAGGAGGGGCCAGCCAACAGAAGCTCTGTCCATAAAGAAATGTGGCTTTTATTAGACTCTTGAGAAGACAACATTTCTATCCTTTCACCCTGCCTGATTCAAAAAGAATCAGAGGGTAAGAGAGCTGGTGTATGCATTCCATTAAAATCAGGTTTTCAGGACACCAGATTAGGCTGAGAAATAGATCTGGTATTGGGAGATGGGACTAAAAGAAAAATAACTAGTACAGTAGCTAAGAGTAAGTAAGTCAGGTGACAAGAGAGATTACATTTTGGAAATCTCCATTTACTCTATTGATTTTATTTACTTTGTAATATGTGAATACAATAGAAAATAAGGGATCAAGGAAGTTTTCAGAAGTGTGTATTTTTTTATAGTTAAGGAAATAGGCTAGAAGAGTTCTAGGATTACTGACAGAATTTATCTAACTCAAGCCAATGCATGTGAAGTCAACCAGAGTTTTAAGGGATTAGAAAGTACTTTTCCACCCTGTTGCCTGGGGAAGAAACATTCAGAACTAAGGATTATCTTGCCTGAGGAAGAAAGAAAAGAGTAAAATTCTCCAACATCAGGACAACATTAAATCCTCATTATTGCCCATAAAAGAAAAGAGAGAGAGATCTGACATACTCATGGTAATGAAGGTAACTCACTTGTAAGCAACAATTTCTGTTTGTTTATTACTATAAATCAAAATAAAATTTCTCCATAGCCTACCAAAATAAAAAATATATATAAAACCAAGACCTATTACAAGCTGCATTTCAGAACTTTGAAATTGGTATCTCAGGACTCTGCTTTTTAACAGAACTTTGATATCTGCTAGAATTAATACAGATTAGATGCTGAACCATCAACTTTATAGATTATAAGCTTGCCTATAGATGCATGCCATGTTATTTCCATGAGTTTTTTTCTTCTATGTGCTACATTCTTCCCACTCCCCATTACTATGCCAATATCATTCTTTAATAAATGAAAGTATGATGTTTTGAGCATCTTGTACCAAATTTCTTCAAAAAACTGTATTTGGAACATTTATTATCAAATTATGAGTTTTATTCTCCCAAATAACTTGTTCCTTTCTGAATTGACATAATGATATGTTGTCTAACCTGTTACATAGTCTTGGTTCACCAAGTGGTGGCTAGAAAGAAGGAAATAAAGTTCTGGTATTTTCCTTAGAAGAATTTAGGAGGACAATTCTTAATACCAAGGTGTTTATCCTTCACAATTTTCATTGTTGTTTTTAAGTGATGCAGGCAAATTGTTTTGTGGTTCTGTAATTATAGATCTGACTAAGCTTCCTTAGAGAAGTTTAGAAGAAAAAGGAACTTATATGGCATAATATCAATAGGTGTTTCTTTGACATTCATGTTGATTTTGATGTTATTCTGGCCTAGCTACTAACTAACTCTGAGACCTCAGACAAGCTACTTACCCTCTGTGTTCCTCAATTTTCTCATCTATTAAAATGAGGGGAATGAGCTAAGTGGTCCCTAAAGCCCTATAAAATTCTACATGCTATGATTATGATTCTATCCTATCTCTGGAAATATCATGGAAAATAAAAATAAAAATAAAACTGATTGAGTTGAAAATGATCCAACAGTTACAAAGGATATTTGACATTGTAATCATAAACTTGAATCAGTTAGTCTTTTGGCTCTTTAATTTTGAAAGCAGATGTTTGATTGCTTGTTTAAAGCCTGTGTGAAAAGCCCAGCCCAGCCTTGTGAAGGCTCAAAATATTCTTAAGCAAGGATTTCAATTACATAATTTTCTAGACCTGGCAGATTGGTTGAAATTAACCCACAGTATATTTGAAAGTCTTTTTCTTTTGTGAGCATTTAGCCTATTTGCTATTGTTTTCCTCCTGGGTATTCATTTGTTATCAAAACCAGTATGGCATCCAAATTGGAGTTCCGTGTCGGCAGAGGTTACATTTGTACACATCCTAGGAAAGTAACAATTATCATCATAGAAGAGGATCTATGTGTGACCATTTGGGGTCTTTATTATAATCTTTTCTTTAGGAATGAGGGATTAGAATGTTAATGTATCCAATAATCTATGAATTATAAAGTTGTGCTATACTGCTTTGACCTTTTCAACATTTGATAAATTTGATTGAGTGGTCGTTACGAACTTGTTCTTTTTTAACAGCTCTATCCTCTCATGGGAAAGAGAAAGACAAGTCAAATTTTGAAAACATATTCATCCTGAAGCAAAAATAGAGGAGTTAGTTAAACAATGTGCCAGAGAGACTGTTGGGTGTTTTATAGAACTTCTCCCATGTAATCTTCACAACATCACTACGAGATACTATTGTTATCACCATTTTACAGATGAAGAAATTGAGACCCAGAGAATTGGCCATAATACCTTGAAGGCAAAGGAGAGAGGCAAAAATAATCCCAGTACTATATGATACTAAAGTCTATGCACTTTCCAGTGTATTATGGTTTTAAACTTTTGAAAGTTGTAAGTATATCTAGTTTGCAGTAAATACTTATAGACATCCTAAAATCTTATCTTATTCCACACTGAACTTTTAAGTATTTATTAGTACCTATTATGCCAGGTATTCTTCTGTGACTGGTAAAGACAGCGATGACCAAGACCAAAACCCCTACCCCTAAAGGCATCACAACTGTGGAGTGTATTGAATTAGATTTAAGTGAATATACAATGGACAGTGAGGCACCAGATATGAGTGATTTTGGAGAACTAATATACAACCCTTTTGCACAGGGTTTAAGGGATAGTGGAAGAAAATAGTGTTACTGTGGCAATGTAAAAATGGAACAGTGGATGGGGAACTACCAGTAGGATGTATATTCCTGGAAGTCTCAGCTTCTTCCAAAAATGAGATGACACTATGGCTAGAACAAAGAGTGAGTAAATACTTCATTCACTCTGTTGTCCTCTATTCTCCTACCAGTGCCTCCGATTAGCTTAACCCAATCCAGATGTCAGTCATCACAAAACCCCAGTCTCCAAGGGTCAGCTTCCCATAGCATAACATGGAAGAATGGAGAATGGATTGGGAAGGGAATGTAGAATCACCTAACAAGATGGCCTTCCTAAACTAAAGAATAGTGTTCCTCAAAGATAGATTCATGTCTTCATCTCTTTCAAAACAGAATAAATACCTAGAGTCTTTACTTAATTTGCTTTCTTAGCTTCTGTACACCACAAATCTCCATGGAGTTTTAACTAGAACAACCTTACCTGTGGAATGCAGAGGAGATAAAATGGTACTAGGGATATTAGGATGAGGTCAAATCAATTGGTGATTATGACCCAAGTGTTGAGGGTGAGGAATGAAAGAGATAGTACCCTTCCGCATTTTGGTGTGGAGATTCTAATCTCTCCTCTTCAATTACTGAGGTAACAGCACATAACTAATGATGAATACCTAGGTAACATTGGGAGCTGTGTGCCTTTGAAAGGATAAGATTCATGATATCGATAGCCAATCAGAATTGAAGATGAGATTTTGAAATGACAGTGGTAATGAGAGCTCTTTATTGGCTCTAACCTTGATTCAGTTCTATAAGAGGCAAGAAATAAAGACATGACTCCCCTAAGTGACATAGAGGCAGAAGGTGATTCTATGCCATTTTCAGATAATTTTCAAAAACCAATGCATGAAGCACATTTTGGCCTTTTCAAATATTTGGTAGGTTATAGTTTTATTTATTTTTTATCTTAAGAATTAATTATTAGAAATTAGCTTACTTAGAATATCGGTCAAAGGAAAAAAATGTTAAGAAATTTTGTTATAAGGAAGACTGAAAAAAAATTAAAAGTTTATAAAGTCAATTCTTATGTAAGAAAACCTGTCTTCTAATATTCATAAACCCAAATGCCTGGTAAATATTCAAAAAGGCTAGTTAACAAAATTTCAGACCAGGGAAATAGCCCTATTAGAGTGCTCTACGTTCTCTCTAACAGAGATACAGTTGCAGATAAGGAAGAGACATATTCAAATATTAAGCAAGATAAAATCCTAATAACCCTCTTGGATTAGTATCTTCTAGCAAACAGGCCTAGGAAGAGGTCTCCATTTGATTTACTCAACAAGTACTTATTGAGAATCTCCTCTGTACAGTTAGCTCAATGCTGTTCAAGGTACAAAAGTTATCATAATATCAACTGGAGACCAGTGAAGAGGAATGCGATTATCAAGGACTTGAAAGAAGTTCACTTTCTGTTGAGCTTTGGTAACCTCATCCGCTGGCATAAAATCAATCAGTGGCCTTCCCAGTAGGCTCCAAGAGTAACTACGTATTTCTCCCTCCAAAGTGTTTTATCCAAGAATATAATTAGCTTAACATTTAATATCTGGGACTTCCTCACAGGAGGAAAATGCCATGAAAGAGCGAAACATTGGAAGCTAGAAAGGGATGATATAAAAGCTGAAAGAGACATATTTAGCCTGCTTTGACTTTGATATGAATTGTATGCCTATGAGTTCTATTTCCTTTACCTTTATGTGCTGTCTGGCTGAGTTATTGGCCAACTGGGACCAGGGGGACCAGTCAGCTCTAAGTATATTTAGGTTCCATTATGCATATAGTTGTCTTATGATTTTCTTAAGATATGGAGTATTTTTAAACATAAAGAAGCCATCTCTCTTGTTTCTTTCCCATAGAATTACTTTCTCATCAGTTAAGGCATAAACAAAAAGGATGTTCAATTATATGTTGCATAAAATAACATTTCATCAAGGCATTTTATGAATTTTATGCTGCCCCACTCCAAACACAGACACAGAATTTAAGAGGAATAGATGAATGCAGTTTGATATTAGTTGTCTTTTTTTTAAGAGGGTGACGAGTTTGATGGAATAGATTTCAGCTCAGTTACCTTGAAGTATTGAATAGTTAGTATGAACAATTTGCATGTGACATCGTATAGCAATATATAACAGGGAGTATATGAAGGTAAAATAAGTAAAATTATGATCAATGTCTACTGATGAGGAAGGGAGATAATTAATTGTGTGACAAAGGAATTGCCATGGTGTTTCTATTTTCCATGAAGCTCTTTTAACCTTCAAATTAGAAGTTATTCTATTTGCCAAAAAAGTGAGATGTACCCCACATTCCAAACACTGTAGTAATTCTGACAAACTCAAAGCAGATAATAAAGTATCTGGAAATGAACAGATCAAAATTCTGTGTTGAAAAATAGAAAAACAACTTTTCCAATAGAGTAGCTGCTGTCTAGAATTTGGTGGCATATGTAAAACGTAGAGCAAAATTTATGCCTTGAGCAAAATTTATGACTTGGGTAATTAAGAAGATAAAGGAAAATAAATTAGGAGAATTCAGATAATAGAATAATATTGCATATATATATAGATGATAATAACAATCTATTTAGTCCCTGAGTTGATAAATGAAGTTTCAGAACTTTTAATAGGCATGTAGAGTGTTAAAATTGAGATAAATATGTAAAATTATTGTAGAGGAAAAATAGTAATGTCCTCATTCATGAACCCATGGCAAGGGTCATGGCTGACACCCCTATAACAAAAGATAGATTAACAGGCAAATAGTATAAAACATTTATTTATCAAAATTTTATGTGACATGACAGCCTCCAGAAATGAATTCTTGAAGAGCCAGAGAAAATAGTTTCTTTATGTGGCATGTCAGATGAAAGAAGAGGACAGTTGTGGAGAAACATGACTGGACAAGAAGGGTATGATTGAATGGTAATAAAGTGGGAAGGTACAATCAAGGCCAGATTCTGTTCTGAGTTTCTGTAAGACATTCATTCCATCTGGGTATGGGGCAGGACACCTGTCACATAGGGGCCTTGTTTGAGGGGAGTGAAAGTTAATAATTGTCTCTGTCTGGTAAATAGGTTTACCAGATCTGGACTGCTAGCATCCTTGATTGGGTGTAATTAATTGTTGTTTGTCTTATGTGTGTGCAAGTGTTAAATTTATGATGGTCGCTTAGCATATTAAATGTTTCTTTTTGTAAAAAGATACCCACCTGTTTAATTTGCATGTTAAATGGGGGTGGGGTGAGAGGAGGTTGAGCAAGTACAACTGACAATTTTGTGAGGAGTCAAAGCCACCCAACATTTTCGCTTTCTGATGAGCCTTTCTGCCTTTCAAAGGTCAACACGCTCACATTACTTTCCTGCTCCAACAGTAGTGTTTTCAGATATGAACAAAATATTTTACCTTGAGTTTCACAATTTTCTTTTTCTTTTTCTTTTTTTTGCAATAATAGAAAGCAGGTTTTTGTTCACAGTGCACTTATAGGCGCTATGTTTTTCTCGCTTTGTGGGGAAAAAAACTGCTTTTATTTGTTTATTCATCTTTTTTGTTGTCACAGTCAAAATGAAATTTTCTTTTTCCATTTTCTTTGACATTTCACCGCCTATGTTCTATTTCTGAAAAAAAAAGGTGACATAATTCTATGAACAGTTTATTCAGAGGCAAAGGAGAGAAAAACAAGAAGAACAGTACAAGTTTCATCTTCTGATAATGGGCAAATGTTCTTAACAGGCTATTTATATGGAAAACTTTAAGGTATAAAGGACAGAACATAAATGTTATATACAATTATATAACTCAACACTATTCATCACCATTATTTTGTTACAAATTCTTTCTGGCATTGTTAAATATAGAAACATAGCAATACAATAATATATTTACATATATGCATCAATAGGAGGAGGGACCCCAAGAAAGCCCGGAATTATCATTTGGAAGGTGGGCCCTTTGAAGTACACTGAGAATTTGTTCTTCCAGATCAAACAATCAACCAAAGTTTTTATCTGAAAGTTTTGAGAAAGTCATGTCACGATTTGCAGAAGAAACATCCCGAGTTATGGCGAGCAGGTAACTGGTTCTTCCACTATGACAATGCACCTGCCCACACTGTGTTCAGTATTATGGACCCCAAATAGGATGACCCCTGCCCCACCCTCCCTATTCACCTAATCTCGCCCCTAGAAACATTTTTGCTTGTTTCCCCAATGAAAAAAAGTTCTCAAAGGGATTTTGCCCTCATGGAAGAGGTGCAACCACCAAAAAACCCCAGCAGAATCACAAAAGACTTCAAAATGAATGAGTTCAAGGACTGTTTTGAGCAGTGGAAAAAGCATCTCAATAAGTATGTTAGCCGGGCTCGGTGGCTCAGCCTGTAATCCCGCGCTTTGGGAGGCTGTGGTGAGTGGATTGCCTGAGCCCGCGGGTTCGAGACCCGCCTGGGCAACTTGGCGAGACCTCATCTCTACAATACATCAACAATTAGCCGGGTGTGGTAGCGCGGGCCTGTAGTTCCAGCTACTTGGAAGGTTGAGGCGGAAGGATCGCCGGAGCCCAGCAGGTTGAGGCTGTGGTGGCCGGGAGCGGCCACTGCACTCCAGTCTGGGTGACAGAGTAAGACTCCAACTCAAAAAAAAAAAAAGTATGTTGCCTCAAAAGGAGAGACCTTTGAAAGTGAATGAAGTTAAAGCATGTGAGCATAAATACACAATTTTTTATAAATAAATTCTGAGTTTTTTGAGTCCCCCCCTAATATATACATAAACACACCACATATGTATTCATGCACTCAAATATGGAGTTAACATTTATTAAGAGACTGCTAACTTGTTTGTGGGGGGGGGGCTACAAAAATGAATTATATGAAGATCTTGTAGTTTAGATGGAAGTGACTTAAACTATACATAAAATTCCTAGAACAGTGCCTTTCCTGAAACAGGCACTCAGTGAAGATTTGTGCACTAAATATATTCATGAAACAGCTCAAGTACCAAGTAGCATGTGCTGTCTGGAGAGCGAAAATGCCTCAGAAAGTTTAAGTGTCAAAAGCACAGAAGAAACCTAAAAGTGACGGGACTGTCGATGTCCTCACAGAGAAGTGACCCACTGAAGTGTCTAAACAGGATAGGTGTACATAGAGTGAAATACAGATGTGCAGGTTTCAGTAAGGAGTTGATCAAAGAGGGAGAAAAAAAGAGATTTTTTTTTAAAGCAAGAGTGAAAAAATAAATAAACAAATAATCCAGGGCATAGAACATTTTGCACAATGGTATGGGAGGGGGAAGCACGTTAAAGGAAAAGCAATAAATAGATTTGAAAAGAAAAGAAGACTTGTGAAAAGGTGGAAGTTCAAACATTAAAAAAATTTATCTTAGGTCTTTTATAAAAGTAGACCAATTACTAATAAGTGCAGCTATTTACAAATTGCCACGAGACCTTTTGTAGAGAACCACAGAAGTCAAAATACGTATCTTCGTATATAGGGATATATTTTACTTTCTACAGTTTTCCTATAATTTTTCATAGTCACTTATGTTGTTGGCAGCTATACAATTTTTTAACATCTATTAAAAATATTGAAATAGCAACTATGTATTTCCTTAACAGAACATCCATTTCAGAATCCACATCATGCCTCCTTCTTCCTTTTCCACTCCTACCTCTGAGCCATCAAGTTGAGTTCAAGCCTCCACTGCAGTCTGTCTTGAATTCACCCATTTTCCTTTTATCTCCTTCTGCCTTTGGCCTGCTGATACCTTTCCTCTCACTGCCTTTACCGCTGCTCTCTCCTGGGCTGTCTACTGAAGACGGCTCTCTTGTGATCTCATTCTATGTAGGTAGGTCTCGCTTACCTTCCATTTGATTTTCACAGTCTCGTCAGATTTTCTTTATAAATATTGATATGACTACATAACTTTCCATGTTATTGCCCCCAAAATAACGCCAAACTCCCTAACATGGTATTTATAGCCCTCATAATGGAGCCATGGATTACCTCTCTTATGCTATTTTCCATTTGTTTATCCTGTTTACACTGAGATTCAGTCAGCCTATTTGGCATTTCCCAAATGCTGCACATGCTTTCCAAGCTCTGTGCTGTTCGTTTGTGCTTTTTCTTTGCCGAGAATATCCTCCTCTTCTTCTTTTAGCTAAAAACTTCCTATTCACCTTTCAAGACGCAAGAAAAACATCTTGTTCTATTCACTCGCTTATCATAAAAATTTTGTAGTCTCTTAACTTTTCCTTTCTGTTTATACAGCACTTACATTGATGGGAACATGTCTTCTCCCCTTCTCATTCCTTCCAGCACACATGGTGCCTGGTTTTACGAACTGCTGAATATGAGATTGTTTTAAAATTGAGACAGAGCAACTTCTTATATTTTTAAAACAATTTTTAAGTTTTGTCAATTTCTTCATCCTAATGGATATTTTTCAATATATCTGCTATATATAGAAACGTTTATATACAGGTTCTTTACTAGGCTTAATAGAGAGTAATTTTTACTATATAAACACGGTAACTTATTCAACTTGTCAAATTAGATAAGCAATTGGTTTAAGAAATAACTCTTTGGATTTCATTGCCCAAATTGGTTAACCATTTAAAAATTCATAGTTAGCTCATCATTAAAAAAAAAAAAAATCCATGACAAAATTTGTCAAACCACTTGTTTGCTGTTGTCACTCTGCATAGCGCTTAATGAAAAGTTTTATTTTTCAAGCCACTGTGGGATAATTAGACATCCATGCAAAGATTGTTTTATTAAAATTAAAAAAAATCAGAAACATCTTCAAAAATAGGTGATGGGGCAATAAAGGCATTTTTATGTGACAGTTGAAAGAAATGAGGAAAATAAAAAAGTATTATTGTTGTAATTATAGCTCTCAATTGTCTCTGTTCTCTCAACTTTTTATAATAAAAGTCCTTAAATAGAACATAACTTTAACAATAGTTTTCTTTATAACAGTGTTATTCCTTTGTGTTCTGTCCAATAGGGGTTGTTTGTAATATATTTTTGGAATGTGAAACAGGCCAAATATCCAGTCATACAGTATTTCACATTTATGAACATAGTCACCAAATTGAACATTAACTTTGAGTGTTTCAACTCAGAAATATAGGTTTTTAGAAAATAAATAATTGTGATCCAATGATTAGAAAGTATTATTATAATTATTGGCAAAGAAAAACTGTCTAAGTTATAATTACAGGCATTGAATGTCCCTAGCCAAAACTCAGTCTGAGATATTTCAGCAAAGATTATTTACAGAAAAAACATGAGAAATAAAGATATCAAATATTAGATGCTCTGCACATAATTTGAAAATCTTAAGCTCATCAAAAAGAGATCAAAATTCAATTTAATTTAATTAAAGATTAGTTGCAGCATACAATATAACTAAGATACAGTATCACATTTATACTTCAAGTAGTTTATCAAAAGAAAGACAAATTAAAAAGTGGATATATGTCTAGACAAGTCTTTCTCTTCTCTTACTCTTTAAAATAATAAAAAATTGTAAATATACAAGAAACTTCGAAAAGGCAAAAAATTAAGAGACCATCTTGTTGATGCTCTCTGTCCAAGTCGTTTTTTTCTAACATATACTTAATATATTCCTATCTTCGCAAGATTTAAATAATTTAAAATCTTATTTGTGCATATTTAAATGAGTGGCATCTTTTTCTAAATTTGTTTTTAATGTATTGTTTTTCTTTTTTTTCTCACTTCCCAGAGCTAGACTGATCCTAGGTTATGAAATACCCAAAGCAATTTATAGAACACCTTAAAATATCTTTTTTTCACAATTAAAATAAAACTACATAAATGTATGTTCTTAACTAGAATGCTATAATTTTCTCAGATCTTGCTCAGAGTAAAAACTTAAGTGTACTCTGTCTCACTCTATCATTGCCTTAGAAAAGCCTCTTCTGAGAAAAAGAAGCTAGAATATTTCAAGGTATTCTACCACTTACTCTAAAAGTTGCAGTTTATCAATTGTAATAGAAACCTAATCCAACATCATTTTTCCTTTGATCTCTAATTCTGCTCAAGGAAAAATCAAGAGTGATTTTGTTTTAATTAGATAATCCTAGCAATAAGTTTACCCTCAACTTAGTAAGACCATTTTGGATCAATGTAAAGTCTTCCATCAAAATATTGAGAGCCCTCATATATAAATGGAAAAATATTATTTTTTATGTTTACAGAGATCTCTAGAAACTCAAGCAGATATTTGAAATCCAAGTTTTATTTGAGTGTATGTATAGATAGATGAATGGATAAGCAGATAGTAATCTGGAGGAGTTCTGAAACACAATGTTTATAGACCTTGTGCCAAAAAATGGTGACATGTATCAAGTTAACCTAAGAATATTTATATTTTCTAAGAAATTTTAAGTGATTTAAATGTTTAAACTTCTAATAGCCATAACTGCCATTTGAAAACAACATGTACCTAGTTATGTATACATGTGTCTATAATAATTTTGAGAAATATAATATTCAAATTCTAGTTAAAATAATTAAAATTTACATATTCAAAATTGCATAACCAAGAAAGAATGCTTCTTAAACTTGTGAATGAAAATCTTAGCATTCTATTCCTTTAACTGAATTTCTCTACATTTTTGTTTGGCATATTTTTAAGTAAATTTTGTAATAATGTCATACTGGTTATATAACTTAAGTTTCTTGAAAACAACTACAGATTTCAAGTCTGTGGAAGATATAATTTATGACATAGGGTTATATTTATACATTTAAAATACATTAATTCTTTTAAAAAAAATCTAAATCATCAAACTGAACATTTCAAATGTTTTCAATTAAATTATCTATATGTTTCCCTGGAAACCTGATATTTTTTTCTTCAGAAATAACTTTTTATCTTATTAAATTATATAATCGTGAATACCAAAACATCTTTATTTAATAATCAGATTTTTTTTAATGACAGCTTAAAAGCATTGAATATACTGTTTTCTTTTCCAAATACAGGGAAATATGTGCTATCAGGGAAAATTTTGTGACATCATAATTTGGGGCACTGAATTTTGATTACTTGCATTAAGATATTTCAAGTTAGGCAGCTCTAAGTTTGCTTTCTGACTTTGCCAGTTAATATCTCTAAGCCTTAGTTTTCTTATCAGCTAATGTGATCACTATTACTTATCTAGCTATGCTACTGTGAGGATTATATAAAATAAGATGCTGTGTATAACACATTTAGCCCAATGCCTACCACATGGTAAATATACAATAATTCATATCTCTAGACAGGGCAACAGAAAAGGCAAGGATTGATATGGTCAGATTACAAATCATCTTTTGTCCTATGGAAACCATAGGTAAGACATTTAGATGACACAAAGTTGATGCTTCTCCTCTTATTAATGACCTAAAGCCAAACCAATCTGGCACAGCATAACAAATGAATCTGTAGAACTGTTGCTAGGAAAGTGTGTGTGTGTGTGTGTGTGTGTGTGTGTGTGTGTGTGTGTGTGTGTGTGTAAACATATACATTTTATATTTATATATTATATAGAAGTGTATATATAAAATATGTATATAAATAACATACAGTAATTTTCTATCACATTAGTTTTTAATCAAATAACTTTATTGAAAAAATAAATGTGTTTGTTTTATTATTCCTCTTCTTAGCTCCTGCCAACACACTCTGGCTTTTCTAGTGGGAGGCTGATTACTTTTCCATAAATCCGTTTAATCCAATAAGTCCTGGCAGGATTGAGGGATTTTCTCAGTTGAGGTCAAGATCTTGCTTCCTGGTCACTAAGAGCATCGGATAATAGTAAACTCCAGAATCACTTGTCAAATATTGTCAATCAGACAAATACAAATACTTTTCATGTGCCCAACAGGTTACTGAACTTTAGGGGGGAAAAAATGCCACCCTTATCACTGAGTTTGCAATCCCATTAGAGAGGGAAAATCGTATATAATTAGTGTACTCCTTTATATGATGCAGCATGTAACTAGAAATTATTTCCCTATGAAATCAGATAGAGAGAACCTTATGGAATGAGTGAGCAGTAGCCTTATCACCTTTTGTCTTTAATCCCTTTCCATATTTAAAATAGGAAAGGTCACCTGTGCATACTATTAGACAGTATAGGATGCCATTATTTCTCTTACCTATAATTTTCTCTTTCCACTCATTCTTTCCCTTAGTCCTCTGGCAATGCCATGGAAGGCCACCTAAAATACACCTTTCTCAATAGAGATTTTTCTGAATTCTGCCTAAAAACTTTTTTTCTTTGCCTTCCATAGTACTTCATGTGTATTGTTTTATTTGTGACTCACAGTATATTCTGTTTCAACTAATGCATGATTTTTAATTATTCTATAGTTATCCAGTGGCCTTCTCGAGGGCAAAGTCTTTGTCTTTTCCTTCTCAATAGTTAACAGAGTCCTAGAGATAGTAAGCACTTAAAAAAATATTGACTTGACTCATGAATGTATTTCAATAATTAGGGTACTTCAATCTGGAATGTTAAGTGCTTTAACTCTACGTGCATGACAGAAGCCTCTGTTATCAGCCACCACCATGTCCCCTCAATTCCCAGAAAAAAAAATGCAGACTTTGAAAAACAAGTGAGGAAATTGGGAAGTAGTATGAGTTAGCCAGATTAGGCTCATCTGTACTGCATGGTAACAAATAAACCTTTAAACTTCAATGGCAAGAATATTTATTTCTTACTTGATCTGCCTCTCAAGTTATTTGAGGAAACAATGTTACCAATGTTTTGGCACCGCATAAAACATTCTTTATTTTCTTTCTCTCCAATATCAGTTTCCTCATTCCTCTCTCCTCAGTCCCAGAAAAAAATGTCACCTATTAAAGATTTTGGATACAACAGCAGCCCACTTATATTATCAGTTTATGCTTAGTCAGAGTACAATAAGCAACACTGAGGTTAAAGAAAAAAAGGTAAAATATCACTGGCATAATAAATTAAAGACAAATTTGTTACTCATGCAAGTCCAACATAAATGAACCATTGGTTCTTTTCCATGTTGTGGCTGTGTCATCAAAGAATGTAACCTTAATGTCACCACACATGATAAAAGGGAGCTAAAAAACCACACAGATTGCCTTAAAACATTTTTTAATTTTAAAGATGTGGGGTACAATTCAGGGTTAGGTATACAAATGTTCATTATGAACCAGACCTGTGGTTGACCACATCACTTCCACTGAATTGATTGGCAAAAACCCAGTCACATGCATCCTAACTTCAAGGAATACTGGAGGTGTATATGGATGGATACTTGGTGAGTAATTATAGTTTCTGCCACAAACCTATAAGTACACCTAATTCCTTAGGCAAATCTGATTTTTAAAATACTGAAGGTACAACTCCCAATTGCTCCCTAAGACCATGCCTTGTGTTAGTCCAGCTGATACTAAGTACATATTTATGGGCTTGGATATTCTTGCAACTTTTTAGACTCTGTCATAGCTCCTCAATGTAGACTGCCCTGCCATTTTCCATACCATTTAGTTCTCTGGCTTTGGGTTGAATATTCCTTATATCTTGTACATTACTAACCCTTTCTTGTGTCTTTTCATAGAGATACATCTTTGTGTTTTAGCACATCTGAGATTATCTTTGCTAATATGAATCATATTTTAGAACCATACCCAATGTTTTCGAGTATTATGATATAATACCTCTTACATGACCTCTATTCTAATAACAGAATTTTGGCAAGTATGCTATTGAAAATCAGCCTCATACTTAGCAGAGATATTACTTTATTTCACTGTAATTTAACTATTGCTTGCTTTATCTTAGCAATTAATTCTAAGATGGCAGAATTGAATAATCTATGTGGCCACATGGAGAATATCTACATAAATGACAATTACATACATCCTGTTAAAATATGATGTCAGAGAGATAGATTGAAGCTGGAAAATAACTTCCCTGTGATCTTAGGAAACTTCTAGATTGATAATCAAATAAGTCTACCACAGATACCAAAGAAGGTGGCATAAATTTAAGAAACTTCATTTGGCTAAATACATGTAATAAGTAGGGGACTATTTCCATGAGCTACTTTTTGCATCAAATTATATTAGTGATCTTCAACAAAGTTTATTAAGATAAAAATAATAAGACCATTTGAAGAATAATTGTTGCCCATTCGGAAGGAAAATTAAGCCGTGAAGAAAATGAACTCTGCCAACTTGGTGATTTTTGTTGATTTGCCAAAGATTTCTTTTTCATGTCTCCTAAGAAAACTCTGACACTTATCAACCATCATAAATATTTTTTGCTTTAGAATTGCCTTGTTCTGCTGTCATTCTGTAATTTTGCTTTCGTTTCCAAAGTTTCCCCTTCTCGTCTTATACATTTTATCATCTTCTCTTTGTACTTAGATTAAGATAAAGTCAGTTTTAGGACTACAAGGCAAAAAGGGAACAACTTGAAAGATGCAAAGTTCTTGTCAATAATAGACATTTCAGAAGAAAACTTGTAAAATTCATATCAATCAAGGAAGACTGGGAGAGAAAATGGGATTTAAAAAATTGTCTTTAATGAACTATTGAGTAGCATCGGATACTCAGACCCAACAATTGAAAAAATAATCTGGCAATGTTATGCATGAAAAGGGCAGAAGAAACCCTGTGGTCTATGCAGCATTTCAGGAGGTAAAATGGTTCTCCCCAAGTTGAATTGGAATAATATTTCTCCCCTCTGCAAACACCCCCTTAGACCTTCACAAAACCTGTTAAAAAGCAAATAAATGTTTTCCTAAGTAAGTTAGTACCTAGTATCAGTTTTAATGAAGTCTGTTTAAAATGCTCAAAAGGCATACCTAGGGAATTGGTCCTTGATGAGTGATTAGGGATTGATTGGATGGAAAGATTTGTCATTTTGTTTTGTAATTTTTTCCATAGCTGGGAAGACTAGTAAGAACAATGTTTGAAAGGTCAACAGAATGGGAAGAGTAAGAAAACCCAATATTAAAAAAAAAAAGACACGTATATAGAGGACAAGAGAAACTGTTTGGCTAGTTATCTTGGATAGGTTGTGACATTTGAGTCACAGAGTTGTAGATAAACTCCAGAATTTTCAGGCTATGTGATCCATACTCTTTTTGTTATGTTCTTCTGGCAACTTAAGACCTCAATTTTTAAATAAAATCTAACTTCTCGGAAGCTTATGAAGATATATTCCTGTTTCAGCCATTTAAATTCGTGAAACAATGAAAAGGAAAGCTCCTTTAAGATATCAACATTCAAAGACTTCACTTCAATGAACAGATTTATTTAAGAACAGTGGTCATTTTGTTTAGCTAGAGGATGACTGTTGTATTTCACCCTTTGACTCTATTTGGTACCAACAGTCACAGAATATTTGTGCTTTGTGGTTTTTCTTTACCCACTAATCCACCTAAGAGAGAAGATTTGTATGGTCACTATATTAAACAACTGCTTGAACAAGTTTGTGGTTTTACTGTGCTTTTTCCTGAGCCTTGCATGTGACTCATTTCATATGATTAGAATCGTGCACAGATGGATTTTTCTTACCCATCTCTGCATATGTTTCATGGGTATACAAGATCATCCTTACTCAAAATACATTAAACCAGTAAGCTTCTTTGTCAGACTGGATCCTGCAGGGGATAGGGCATGTGCCATGTTTATTTCTGTATGTCTCACTAAGTCTAAGGTGAGGACCATACAGTGAAGATTCTTTAGCAATTTTGGAATATGTATCAATTTTTAAACAACACTGAATTTAAGAAATTGCTTATCTATATCTATAGCCATTATCTATAGGAAGTTGCACACCAAGAGGGGGAAAACAATATTTAAATCTGTCGTGTGACTAAATTGAAATCCTTTTATATTGGTTTGCAGATGTACTCTCAGATTAATATGATTGAGATTCAGACACGGTTATGTTTGGTGAATTGGATCATTGACTGCATAGAACTGGCAGCCAAAAAAAAAAAAAACAGTTGATACCAAATAAGATCCTAGACTAAGGAATTTAGGCAGTGCAGTGAAGTCGACTTTGAAGGTTTGGAGTAAGACTGTGGTTTGAGGTAGACATATATTGGGAAAATCCAACTGGAGTGTAATCTAGTCAACGAGTTCCTTCAAGAGACTGGATTCAGCAAATGATACTGAATTATTTCAAATCGAGATTCAATGTGAAAGCCAAAAATGGGCAATAGATTGAGTTGATATTTTTTGTATGCAGCCAAGTCATGGATTAGAGTTTCTCCTGGGAAAACAGACACTAGCTAGAGTTAATAGTCAACTTCCAGGAATGAAAGAAAATATTAGACAAGTCAAGAAATGTATCATAAAATGAATAATCGACATGAAAATCCAATTCTATGAACTGAACCAGCACAGGAGGTTAACATGGAAAGCCATGATTGAGGCTATGCAGAAATCTGGGAATTTCTATGACCACTCAACTTGAGGTTCTGTATGGTAGCAAAGGAGAGTCACATAGGTAGAGAGTATTAAAGAAGCCCATCGCATATGCTAGGCCACACCAAGTTAAAGGGACCATGACTTTACTTCAATACTGACTCTATGGTAAAGAAGAAGACAATTATACCACTTCCTTCATCACGGTTTGCATGTGAGCTACACTAGAAATAGAATGACCATCTTATCTATTTTTCATGCCTGTTTACTTTGGGGTATGGAAGGAATCACTGTAATCATCATGTCAGTACCACAGACAAAAGCTTGGGTTGTCCTTGGCAGACTGGTACATATGATCATCTGAATTAGAACAGTTTCAATAGAAAGTAGTGGGAGCTGAGCTTCAAGGGTCTTTCTGAGAGGGGTAGAGTTGATACAAGTCGAGAGATTGGGTTAGTTTTGGCAACAGTTAAATCTTGTCTACATGTGGAGATTATTTGACCTTCCTTACCTGAACGCAACAATGACTAGACTAGAAAGAATAAAGATAAAGATATCTGCCATTGATTTCTGGAGGCCTATGGTAGGTCCATAGAAGGATTGCTGGAAGGAAAATTTTCAAGGCAGCATCCTTTGGGGTTTCTGAGTCAATCATGAATTAGATGGTCAAGAGATGAATGACTAAGCCTAAAGGATCAGAAGAAAGGGAGCAGTTAAAATTTATAGCCTTATGATTAGAATTATAAGAAATCAGTGCATACAGATCAGGATACAGCAATATAGAGGGCTTCTTCCCCCCCAAGAAAATCCCTAAAGTGACTATAAGAATGTGCTTTTTCTAGTCTTAAGAATACCTATTTAGGACATTGGTAGACTTTCCACTATTGCTAATCAACCCACACAATGAGTAAAAACACCGATTTTAACTTAATTATTTTATTCATTGAAAGATTTGCAGAAATTCAATGGCTTGTGTTTCTAAGTAATATGAAATATTGCTTAATAAGTTTAAAAATGCTGAATAAAATATCACAAACATTCCTTAAGTGGGATTCTAAATTGCTAGAAAGTAACCGACCTCCCAGGAGACAAAGATAAAGAAAAAACTGAAAACCGGAGACACACAGCAACAGAGACTATGTCTTGAGCAAAGGAAAGACATTGAACATGAGATCCCGGTATAATGGAAGAGCCCACAAAGAGTGACATGCTCAATAAAAAACTTATTTACTGTCAAAAAGATAATAAAGATATTTGGACTGGGATGAGAAACAAATAAGAAAAGAAAACTAAAACTTGTTTGAGGTTCATGCTATGAATATGCCCTTGAAGCATTTGTAATTTTAATTTACACCGAACCTCTGTATGTCTCTGAACCCCCCATGATGATACATGAACTTCAAGTAATCTCAGGACAGCAATGTTTGTGATTCTTAGCCAAAGCAAACACAAAACTTCATTGGAGGAATAAAGTTGACAGAACTTTTAAACAAATCCCCATATTACTAATGTTTCTATCACTGGTCCACTGAAGAAATAAATGTGCAGCCTTAAGACATTTTATAAATTGCGATTTGAATTCTGGTTTGAATCTCTATCTTCTTTGCAATGACACATAATGTTTTTGTCTCCCCGCCGTTCTGTACTATGATTATTCAACAAAATAAAGATAATTCAGACGTAGTCAGAACATGCAGGGGTTTACCGAACAACAGAAAGTAATCTCCTTCTATCCACCGCTTATTTTTAGAATGTGTCCTTAAATTTCAGTGTTTGTCATTATCGTTCACAAAGCTTATCTATATTGACCTTTCCTATCCTTTTTAACATCGTAAAAGCTTCAATCATATCTCTGCTCTTCAATGTCTTTTCTTCAACTATTGTAATCTCAGTTTTTCTCGCTCTCAGAAGTAATATAACCTCCTTTCCCATTTATCATTCTGGTCCCGTCAATCCCTTCTGCCTCCTCAATGTCTTTTCTGTGACATTATTCCTTTCCCTTCTGAGAGAGTTTGTCTCAAATGGTAAGTCACTGAGTGTATTTAATCAGCTACCATTACAGTGTCTGGCTTCCCAAGACATGTTTGTAGCCTATTTCATAAATTTATTGTTCTTAAAAGCAAACCTAATTTCGCAATGAAACTACCCAATCCCCTTTTCATCAAAAACCAGGGTAAAAAATGTCTTTGGTGTAAACAATACTGTTCAGTTGCTGTTATCTAATTGGAATTAGTTTACACTGTGTGTTTTCTAAAACCATTCCTCTTGGACTCATTATCCTGGAAATTGCTTGATCTCTTTTTGGTCCCCCTTTGTTCTCTATTTCCTCCTTATTTTGTCTTTTGTCACTTTTTAGAGTAGGCACATTCCTGTAACCTTTAGGCAGTTGCCCAGGACCCTTGGTAATTGTGTGCCATAATCTTTGTGGTGCTTGTATTCTTTACACTTAATTGGAACAACTCTGTGATGACTGCTAATATCCAAATGATATAGATTCCTCAAAGACTAAATTCCTTGTCCATGCTTAGATAACATGTGACACGAAAGCCAAGATGACAGCCCAGGTCTCCCAACTCCTACAATTTTCACTAAACCAAGAGCCTGAAAGCTACAGATATTTTGGACACCTGACTCTAGTATGAGGGTGTTACCAAGTTCTTGTTAAGGTTGAGAGATTTCCTTTTTGTAAATATAAAAACTATATTTGCATGTTATTTTCATACTTTTGCACACTAATTTCAAAGGGCCAATATTTAAATACACAAGCTGAGAGGTAGTAAACTACCAAAGTCTATATAATTCTGTTAAGTGCTTCCTTTTAGAGAATCTAAGAACATCCTTATCATCTGATTCTTGAATTTCTACTTTCTATTTTCTACTTTTACTTTCTCAATGATATCTCTTTACCTATCTTTTCTGTTTTCCTCCTAGCTTCATTGACATATGCTATCATGTTATATATTTATATATTTAAATTGAACATACAAGCAAGATTAAAGTATATAAATTTTGGGAGAGAACTGATGTAAAACTAATCTTATATAGAGTCAAATGTGGAAAAGAATAATAAAAGAATAATGTTCACTAAGTTACTTACCAAAGTCTTTACTAGGTACATCACTCACCATTTCTCTGTAGACACATTCTCTCATAACACTCACGCAGAGCAGTAATATTTTGCTTATTTTATAGGAAGCAAAAAAAGTTTCTGATGAGTAAATTTAGTGGTTAATAAGTATATAGGGCAGGATTCAAACCCAGGTATGTCTGACTCCAAAGTTAGTGCCATTTTAACTATATCTATCTGCTTCACGTGATAAGGCATCTCCACATTCACACGTGGTCCTAAGGGGCTAAGAAGGCCTGGAGCCTTGATCAGTCAACCAATGTGCATTGGAATCCTCCACATTTAGGATGCTGGAAGAATAAGATAAACTCTTCCTAATCAGGAAATTTACAATTTCATTAGGGAAACAAGATCAGCAGATATGAAATGATTAACAACTTAATGTGCATATGTGGGGATACGGTATATATAGGAACTTACCACTCAGTTTTGCTGTGAATCTAAAACTACTCTAAACAACAAATTTCATTAGTTAAAAAAAATCAGAGTTGAATATTCCTTGAAACTTTTTTTTTTTTTTTTGAGTTGGAGTCTCTCTCTGTTGCCCAGACTAGAGTGCAATGGCCGCTCCTGGCCACCACAGCCTCGACCTGCTGGGCTCTGGCGATCCTTCTGCCTCAGCCTTCCAAATAGCTGGAACTGCAGGTGCGCGCTACCACACCCGGCTAATTTTTGATTTATTGAAGAGATGAGGTTTGCGCCAAGTTGCCCAGGCAGGTCTCGAACCCGCGGGCTCCGGCAATTCACTCACCTCGGCCTCCAAAGCGCGGGATTACAGGCTGAGCCACCCAGCCCGGCCTTGAAATTCTTACAACTCCCATGTTAATGGCTTTATTGCCAATCACTAACCCAAACCAACACATGTAAAACTTCATTGTGAAGCAGAGATGACCACCAAGTATAGACGTGGATCTAAGACATTTTTAACAGCATTTCTATTTGTTTCCCAACAACTTCTGTGTCAGCAGGCTCCCCCTGAGTATTGTCTCACTCAGCTGGATGGCATGTGAACCACAAAATGAAATACAGCAGCTTTGCAGGTTGACTTCTGCAAGAGGTGTGAAGAAATATCTTTGGATTGTCAAAAAGTGTGAAAAATCTAGCAATCAGAATATTGCCAATCACTTCTAAATGGACACATTTTCAGGAAGCATGTTTCATTTCTTGTTTCTCACTCTCTCTTGTGGCTGGTCTAATGTATAATAGTTTAAGGTGTTAGAAGAGGCAAACTACATCTAAACCTGTTTATTTCCTTAGCTGAGACTCTGAAGAATAGATGATGAGTAGTCTGAGAAGATAACCACTATTTTTTATCTATCTATCATCTATCTATCTATCTATCTATCTATCTATCCATCTATCTATCTGACTAATTTTAGTGGAATCTTTCTTCTGACTCCCTTTAGATTTTTTTTCTCTTAGAAAAATATTTTTGTGTATTGGATCTCGTCAAGAACAAACTTAACAAACAAACTGTGCTAACTTAATCCAGCTGGGTGCCATTACAACTCAATATTCTAACAGTTTCAGCATAGTTTGGGCATAATGCTCTTCTGATGGTATATCAATAAAATTTGTCGTTGTATTGAAAAAAATTATAATAGTATATGTTGCCCTACACTGAAGCTAAGAAATCAGTTTCACAAATATGGTCTCATTCCAATGATATATATTGAAAAATCAAAACACCAAACCATGACATTCAAGTTATTTTCTTGCCTTTAAATATGCTGATCAATTACTCAAAAGATACCTCAGAGAAAGGCTATGAGATTTGGTTTAGTTATAAGGTGTCAGAGACCATCTTAAAGAGACAAAGATTATCACTCTACTTACTGCAAAAACAGTAAGGTCTGAAAATCCATGGCAGAATAATTTACAGAAAACTTAATTGTGTCCCTGTCTCTCCCTTCTCATCCACAACTTAGCCCTGAATAGGTAAAGTGCAGTTTCGCTTTTTTCCTAAATATAAGCTCCATATTCAGATGCTGATTTTTCTGTTTTAAGATGAGAACTCTATGTTGGTCAAAGTGATAGTCCTTTGGATCGCTTCCTGCACCAGCAAGACCCTGACTATAGCTGAGCCCTCATGAATACTTCTTGATTTCATCAAGCACCACATTCTCTATCAGCAGGCTGCAATTTCAGAGTTGCCTATAGATTTGTGAAGGAGAAAAAATAAATCTCTATTGACCATCCAAGTCACTTACAGCTAAGTTGTCTTCAAATTGTCCTTAATGGGGTACAGATGAGAAAAGGAACTAATAACGTATGTTCATACAGTCACAGATTTATGAGTCTAATTGTCATAGGAGCCAAAAATTCTCTCTTAAACACAAGATCTGATTGTGTAATTCCCTATTTAAACTCTTTCATTAGCATCACCACCTCTCCTTGCTTCTTAAACCTCAATATCGTGTGGTCCCTAGTTACTTTCAATACCTAGATACTTGATGAGCCTTTCCTCAAACTCTGCTCCTGCCACAACGATGTCTAACAGCTCTGTTATCTACAGACACTGTCACAATTTCACACCTATCATACCTACCCACCTCTTTGTTTCCCTTCTCCACCCTGATCTTCTCTTGTTTGTGTTCCTCAAGTTCCAGTTCAGCCATCACATTTGACTTTCTTGAGCACTTTTCATCTCCAGGTAAAAGTACCATTTTTTCTTTGTGCTCTAACTGCTATCTTTGATTATTCATTAGTGAACCACTTAATCTGTAAACTCCTTGAGTAGGAGTATATTCTTATTCACCTTATATATATATATATATATATGTACTTTCAACCCTTGCAATAGTGCCTAACACATTTAAGGTGATGGATAAATATTTCCAGAAACACTGTCCTAATGAATGAATGAGAAAAACAGTTTAGTAGAAAGTAGAGATTATGTGAACTCCTTTGGAGACAGTCTTTTACTTAAGTGAAATGAGCAACTATTAACAGCCTTGATTAGTTTATCTGTATAAAAGTTATCTCCTAATGTCCCTACTGCAAGAGTCACTCCTTTTTATGGAGACATTTGTTTCAATAGCTAAAAATGCACAAAATAAATAGTAGGCCAATGCTATTAATAGAGAAAGAATACTGAATCATGGTTCAGGCAACAGGGCAAATAGAATTTACATGTACCCATGAATAATGCATCATAATAAAGTAATAATCGCAACAAGAACATCTAGAAGGGTTTAAAGCTAATGACAGGGAAATTAACAGCTGTTGTAATTAGGTCAACACCAAAGTAGTTAACTGCACTTGCACTGCCGAAAGTATCAGACCTGAGAAATGACCTTACATGTCTGGATTACTGAAGCCCAAAGGGGTCAAAGATCATGACCTTATTCACAGGGCAGATGGGACCCTGGAACTGACTTGGGTCTTTGTAAAGATAGGGCATGTCCATAAGACAAAGCCTAGATGAGCTTGGTCAACAAGTAGAAGATGACAAAGAAGCTTGCCATCTATCTCACTATCTTTGAAGAAGAAACTTCTCATAAGAAACTAAAACTCCCTGTCTGCTGCTATGCATGGGAATGGGATCTGGATTTGCTCTAAACTAGCCAAAGCTAAGCATATGATTTAGATGTGAATTAAAGATCCATGACACCCTCGGGGTCCTAGCAAAGGAAACTGAAAGTTATTCAACAGGGACACTTGCACAATCCAGGGTATGTGGCATTCAAAGAGCAAACAAACGAACTCCAACCAAAAATGAGTTCTAACCAAAATTATATCCCCCTTGTGGAGGTAAGTAACAATAAGAGAGAGCCAGCAGATGCAAAAGATGATAAAAATGATGCCCCAAGGACAATAAACAATGAAACATTATTCGATCTTCCAAATATTTGAGATTCAAATATATAGAATCACCTAGATGCCACTAGGACTTTCATTGAAGACATACTGGCTGTGCTAAGCATCATGCCCCAGTGACTCCACGAGGCTTGGCTTACCAGAAGTTTGTTTCATTGGAGGAAAATTGAGAAGGTTTGTATTTCAATGAATAGAACTTTAAAGGTTAGAAAGTTTTTAGCAAAAGTGCCTACTTATGAGTGACCTCTGGTTGTAGTCTGTATGTGTTGCTTTAACAAAATACCTTAAACTGGGTGACTTGTAACAATGAAAATTTATTTCTTCACTGTTCTGGAGTTCAGTGTCTGATGCAGGTTGATGTCATTGTTCACAGACAGCCCCTCTTACTGTATCCTCACATGGTGAAAAGGGCAAACAGACTCCCTGGGGCCTCTATTATAAGGGCCCTAATCCCATTCATGAGGGTTCGGTAACAGCTATCTCAAAGACATTTTAAAATAGTAGATACAGGATATCCTATCCAGCGAAAACTTTTTTGTGCCCATATTTATTGTTGCTCAGTCAGTCCTGGATTGGCTGTTTCTGATTTCAGTTGGATTCTTCACATGTATTTCCTGGGGTCACCAAGCTGTTATTTATTAATTTCTATTCAGCTGAAAAATGCCCCAACCCTAAGTCTTTCTAAAATATTTACTCTGTGTCTATGTTCTCTTAGTTTTGTTATCTTCTGCTAGGTTTTATGTATGTGGGGTAGGACAGAGAGGCTTATAAGCACCTTTTGCTTAAAGTCCCTTCTTAAAAGAGATTCATGTTCCACCAAAAAGTAGATATCAAAACACCAGTAAATGTTATTCCCTGACAGCAATAGCCAAGAGATAGCTCAGTAACATCATTGTGTGTAATCTCAGCATGTCAAAGCCATCTAGAAAATTTGACAATTTTTACCTTTCTATCTTTAGCCCTGATCAAGGGTAGCTTTTATTTATAGGGAGTCAGTTGTCTTGTTTTAATCTTTTTTTTTTTTTTTTTTTTTTTAAGACAGGCATTTCACTATCATTGCTCAGGCTGAATTTAAATGCCTAGGCTCAAGTATCTAGTACTTCTCCCTCCTTATCTTCACCAGTAACTGCTACTGTAGGTATATGCTACCATGCCCATATCTAACATTTCTGAAGAAAATTATTCAATATTCATCTAAAAATAAGAGATGAACTGAAAGGTTATTCAAGTAATATTCTTTATTTTTATGGAAATGAATCCCTGAAATGTGAATTATAAATAGAATTAAAGTACTACTGAATCTTTCTTTAAAAATGTGCAGTGCTTGACACAAATCACTTTTAAAATCATGATTATTATATCTTATGAGGAAGAGATTTCATTATTTCCAATCCTAATTCTTTTCTTCCTTCCTTTCTTCCTTCCTTTCTTCCTTCCTTCCATCCTTTCTTCCTTCCCCCCCCCATCTCTCTTTCTTTTATCAGCTGGACAGCGTCCCAGTACAGATTTTAGAGATTAACAGTTGGAGATTATTATGAACTTTGTGGAGGATACTCTAGCTGCTTCTCCCCAATTTCTGCTTTCAGACTGAGCATGTGGAGGTCATTTCTCTCTCTGGGCACTCTTTTTAAAAGAGATCCATGTTCCACAGAAAAGTAGATTATCAAAACACAAGTAAATGTTATTCCCTAGTAGCAATAGCCAAGAAATAGCTCAGGAACACCATGATGTATAATCACAACATGCCAGCGCTATCTAGAAAATATGACAATTAACCTTACTATCTTTGGCCCTGATTTAAGGTGCCTTTTATTTTTAGGGAGTCAGCTGCCTTTTATTTTTAGGGAGTCAGTTCATGCACTATGGCAAAAGAGCCTCTTCTTCCTAAGAATTCCAAAAGACTCACACACCAGACACTTTATATTGCTGTTTATTACGTTTAGTCTTCAGAATTTTTTTTCCTGCATTATACCCAACAATATTATGCTCATGTTTTTTTTTTTAATTTGTTTTAGTTTGGAAACTTTCCAGATGCTATTTTGTTTGGAATGTTTTGTAAAAAAAAAAAAAAAAAAAAAAGAACTTAGATCATTTGTTATACTTGTAATTAGAAAAATTTTTATGACATGAATGAGTTTTACAGAGAATTTTATATAACTGTTTCATTTTGATTTAGTACCTTGACTTATTTTTTCTCATTTTTTTATTGTAGAGAGTATAAAAGGCCAGTAAAGGAAAGATCAAAAGCTAATTAAAAGTAATCAAAAACTTTCTGTCTAATATTTATTCCAGACAGCAATTTAGGCATGTATCATTTGTAGCATTTTTACAATCAGTGTTTGGCAAATTATTATCCTGGTTTTTATTTAGGGTTTAATGATTTCCATATAGATATTGTTAGATGAGAATTTATGTGTGTTATTGAAGGCAACCCAAATACAATTAACAACTAAGATGTACTGAGTATCTATTCTGTGTGGTGAAATACCAAATACATTAAATGCATAGTTTAAGCCTCACTGTAACACTACTAACATCTCATTCTACAGAAGCTGTTTATTTTTGGGGGTTACTCATTTTATTCATGTAACAAGATGCTGACCACAAAATGTGCCCCAGATACTATACCAGAGTTTAGAAGTTTAAATAAAAATACTTACATTTAAGTTTCTTAGTTTATTGGGATAGCAACAGAATATAATGTAAGCATTATAAAATAATTATTTGGTAAACCATATTGGACTTAGTTACAGTGACATATATAGTTCTTTCTTTTGACTCAGTCAGCACTAATAATCCTTTAATACAATGGTTTTTAGCTACATGGGTTGTGGACCTCAGCTCAGAAAAAAGAACATCCTTATCTCCACAATGCACAGGCCTGTAACTAGCACAATTGTATGCACCATGCAAGGAAGTGACTTAGAGACCCCTAGAATGCCATCTGCAAATTCTTGCTCCAATTTTCTCCATTTTCTAGTTAATTATCTTAATTGCTCTCTGAATTACTGTCATGTTTACAGAAATTCATGAACTAGACAAAATGCACCTTCATAGCTTCATCCTCTACCCTCTCTCTCTTCCACTCGTGCCATCTCTCAAAGATGCTACACTTATTTATTCTGCAAATTTTTATAGCTACTGCATCTTTTCTCCTAGTATAACCCCTTGTCTACAACATTTGTTTCTGCATTGAACTCCTAGTTATTCCTACTGAGCTTTCAGGGCATAGTTCAAAGCTCACCTCTCTGGTCCTTTCAGACAGCAAAGGTTCCCTTCTCTTAGTAAACTCACTTCCATTATAGTGGAGTTAGTCCTTCAAATCCTTGGGTTCTGCATCCATAGAATTAACAAATCATGGCTCAAAAATATTCAGAAAAATAAAATGGATAGTTGTGTCTGGTCTAAACGTGTCCAAACCTTTTCTTTGTCATTATTCCCCTAGTAATACAGTATAACAATTTACATACATTTGCATTGCATTGGATATTATAAATAATCTAGAGATGATTTAAATTATATAGGAGGATTGTGTAGACTATACTCAAACATTGCATCACTTTATTTAAACTTGAGCATCCTTGGATTTGGGTATCCAGAAGGGGTCCTGGAAAAAATTTCCCATGGATACCAAGGGATGACTGTATTTGTTATATTGTAACCATTCCTGAATTAGTGGGCCAGAGCTGCTTTATTAGAAACTATGTCTATTGAAGCTTACATTTCAATCATGTGTTCTCTATGCCAGGCACATAGAAAGGACACAGACACATTTATTCAGTGAATTGAAATGAGCAAAGGTTTTTTTCTGGGAAAACAAATTCAGGGTTTTACTTTTGCTCCCAAATGTGCTACTTCCCGGAAGTAATGCCTGATCACTTAGGCAGTGAATGTTTTGATATAATTCCAAACACCTGTGAAGGTAGTGTTTTTATCAGGTGACCTTTCGTCTGGACCCAGGATAACTACCCTTACACTTTTAAGTAAGATGTTTTTAACTTTAAAAACTCCAGACAAATAAGCTTTTATGGCACGATTCTATGTAAATGAAATTTGCAATAGGCAAACGAATCTATGATGATCGAAATAATAGCAGTGGTTATCTCTGGGGAATGATGAGGATGTCTGGTAATGGTCTTGAGAGAGAAATGTTCTATAACTTGATCTAGATGATAGTTACATGAATGAAAGCATATGTAAAAATTCACTAAGCTACTAATGAAATACTATTATTACTGTAACTACTAGCAATACTTTTTATAAGTAAGACTGGCTCTCAGACTTTCAGAATGAAATACATCAGCAAGGCCACATCTGATTCAGTAAAATAAGTGGAAAGTGGTTAGTAGGTTTTTAAAAGGCAAAATTTGAGGGTCTTTAAGGACCTAATGACGTTTGCCTGTGGACCACACATTATTAATTATTATAGATCATGTGATGGTTTAAATATATATCCCATATCAAATTATTGGATAGGCCATCCCTCAAGAATAAGGTCTAGTTCATTTGCACTTGAGAGCGGAGGCCGCACTTAGTGATTTGCTTTTTCAAATAGAAAAGAGCTGGTAAGAAATGACGAAGTGAAACTTTGGAGATTATGTTATAATATCAAGAATTCCGTCTCATTTACTTTCTCTTGGATCATTGATTGTGGAGTCATCTGTCCTGTCCTGAAGGTCCCTTTGGAAAGGAGTCACATGGCGAGGAACTGAAGCTTCTGACAGCCGGTTGGGAAGAACTAGAGCAGTCTTCCAACAACCATGTAAATAAGTTTGTGAGAGATTCTTCTGTCCAAATCAAGACTTAATGAGTCTGCACCCCTGGTCAATATCTCTACTGTAACTTTATTGGAGCCAGAATCACCCAATTAAGCCAGTTGTGGATTCCTGACACCCGAAAACTACATAAGATAATATGTTTGTTGTTTTCAATTAAGTTCTTAGATTAATGCATCAGTAGATAACTAATATATATTAGGAAATTAAAGCCCTGAGAAGTTAAGTGAGATTAGAATCCAGATTCTTCTCCTATAATACCTCAATCTTAGAACTGTTGTGAATTTGGGAGGAGATATTTTTATAAAAAGCGTTAGAAGAGTTTTGACACATGGTGAGTTGTCATCAGTGTGAGATTTTAACTCACTGCTATTCTTCACAATTGACCTCTACAATTATAATCCAATATGAAATAAATGTTAGAGTTTATATCTTCATTTTTAGTCTCAATTGTCATTAAGTATTCCTCATAAAAATGTGGATGAAGAGATATTCCATTCACAGCGTTCAAAAGCCTGAGACTAGTCACTTTATATGACAGCTGAGTGAACGCACAAAGCACCTCTGCCACAGTGGCTGGCGTTGAGCTGCTGGTTGATACTCTAAAGCTTTAGGAAGTCTTTACCATCTCAGAGGAATGAGAACAGGCATCATATTCAGAGGGCAGATACGACCTTGAGAGGCAGAGGGACAGGTTTGAAGAAGCTCTTAAAAAAAGGAAAGCTCTCCTTTCTTTTGTTATGGAAATTACAAAGACTTGAAGGAAGGATAGGACTCTAGCATATTGCTATTGAGTAGTTAAAAAGTAGAATTAAGTACCTGTCATCCATGGAGGCATCGGTGGCACTTTCATTTCTTCTATGTCTTTTGTCATTGGAAAAAAAATTTATTTTGGCTTATTTAATTTGGGGAACAGAAGTTTGGGAATGGATATCTTATTATTTCATAGTGCAAGAGCATGTACATGTGTGTATGTGCATTTATATAAATTTTGTCTTGATCCACGAATAATGAAAGCAGAAAGATTAAATTACTCTGTGTAAAACTGCTGGTCTGCTTCTACTCCTCAAGCCTTCAGTCAGTTCACAGAGAGAAAGATAAAAATAATCTTTTGATATATAACAAACTCCATTTCTCTTCTAGGTAGATTCAATTTGGATTTTGGCTAAAAAAAAAGCGAGGGGGAATGATAGGGAGGAAAAAAGAAGAGAAAAAGTTAAGAAGAGAAAAGAAAGGAGAAGAAGATTAAAAAAAAAGTAAAAAACGAAGTCAGAAGGAGTAAAAAGGAAAGTTATGTAATAGCAAATGGTAGTAATACCTGTCTACTGTAGAACCTCTTTAGAACACTAAGCTTGTATGACATAAGACGGGCATATACTTTAGAAAGCTCTTTGGTTTAATACATGTTATCCAAGTTAAAATCTTTAAATTTTCCCCAAATTTTATTCTTAAAACACAGAAACAAACAATAGAGGTAACAAATACACCTTATATACCTTAACAGCAAATTTATTTTTTAAATTTTATTTATTTTAATTTTGTTTATTTATTCATTTTGAGTTGGAGTCTCACTCTGTCGCCCATACTGGAGTGCAGTGGCTGCTCGTGGCCACCGGAGCCTCGACCTGCTGGGCTCCAGCGATCCTTCCGTCTCAGCCTTCCAAATAGCTGGAACTACAGGCATGCACTACCACGCCCGGCTAATTTTTTGATTTATTGTAGAGATGAGGTCTCGCCAAGTTGCCCAGATGGGTCTCGAACCCGCGGGCTCTGGCAATCCATTCACTCACCTCAGCCTCCCAAGGCGCGGGATTACAGGCTGAGCCACCGAGCCCGGCTTTTGTCTGTTTTTGAATGTTGGCTCCATGCTCTGTCATTCAGTTTCCTTGCTTCCTCACAACCATCTGAAATCCCCTTGGTTCTTTTCAAGGAGATAATTTGAAACTAGAATCACTTGTCATATGCATGTTATAAAGTCTCATGGTTAGAAAAAAAAGTAGGATGCCTGACCGAAAAAAGTCCATAAAGGGACTAACCTAAAGATAAAATAGATGAATCCCCTCTAGCAAGCAGTTGTTCTTATTTTAATCAGCATTCATTGGGTTCAAATTCCACTCTAGATTGATAGCATGTCCCAGGTTTTTGTGAGACAGGTACAATGCAATGAGCACTATTTAATTATTCCCTACGTAACCTTGAGAAAGTTACTTTTTGGAACTTCAACTTTCTGATATATCAAATGAGGATAACACCGTCTAGTTCATAGCTCTGTAACAATTGAATGCTATAAAGTATGTAACTGCTTTGTGACATAACAAACTGTGTAGCTATAGGAGTTTACTTCACATTATTATTGGTTTTAAAGTCTGCTCCCCATCCCTAAAATTGCAGTAGAAAATAAAAATATTAAGTATCCTTTGTATACTACTATGTTTCCCAAGTTTATTGTTTTAAAACATTGGAATATTTTGTGTTTTCGTGAGTTAATCTTAACACATTCTATCAAAAAATGTCAATTGCACTTTCTTCAAGCCGATAGTTTTCTAGCAAAATGTACATTGATTGTATCAAAGGTGGGACATTTTCTTAAAAAGGAGCTTTGCAAAAGTGACAGGATTCTTTGTCCTTTTACTCAGAGCAGCAGTTGAAACATGTGCATGATCCATTGAGACTTTGAATATGATCACATTATTCCATGGGTGGTATAGTGGTGTGATGAGTTCCAGTTAAGATTTTAAAAAGATATAGAATAATATTAGTATTACTATAATAGCATTCATCGGATGTTGTTTATGAAGCATTTTATGAATGTTCTAAAAACAATTCTGGAAGGTGCATTTTAATATTCCAATTTCGTAAAAGTGGATAATTTCGAAAACCTGCCCAAAGGAATATAGAAAATGAGATAGCTAGTGAGAAGCAGAGTTGGGATTTGTAGAGTTTTTGGGACTTTCTTCACACACACATACAGAGTCCATCTGCATATCCTGTCCTTTGTTTGTTACAAATCTCAATAGGAGTAGCATCTGAAAATTCAATTTGTGCTTACACAATATCCTAATAACTGATTGAATAATGCATTATTCAACCACTAGGTTATTAAATGTATATGTGCCCACATCATAATTTTGACAGATTATATATTTTATTTAAAGTGAAAGTGACTTTAAATTTATATTCTGACAAACCAGTAAATTTGTTTCAACAGATTACTCAATAGAAGAAATAAACCAGTTATTTGCTATAGGAATAGTAATAATATATTTGATTTGAAATGGAACACACTTCTTTAATCACTACAAACCACAAATACACATCCACATATATCTCACTGTGGTTCTCTTAGTGTTGTCTTCTGTTTTTCTATTCAACCATCTATCCACCTACCTATTTGGGATTTCTCCCCTCACAAGTGGCTTTAGGCATTTCTTACCTCTTAGCCAGTTGTTTTGACCTAATCTTACTAATTTTTAACTGACTTCCTGGAGTTCATCTCTTGTTTTCCCATCAACTACCACGATTTCATGGTTAGTCTGTGCCAGAGCTTTTAAAGTATTAATCATTCCTATGAATCATCTGAGGAGTCTGCTAAAATGTAACTTCTTATTCAGTAGACCTTGAGTGGGGCTAAAGATTATGCATTACTAATCCCATCTTTTGTGATGCTTTTGCTGTTGGTCCTTGGACCACACTTTGAGCAAACGTCTCTATAGATCGTAATAAGCAACAGATCAATTCATTCAAAAGAACTTTGAGTTGGTTGCTGGGAAACCTGGATTCTTATCCCCTCTTTTACAAGAATTAACACATGAGCTGATCAAGACATAAATTCCCTAGGTTTTGATGTCTCTTAAGGCTAAATGTGGTGGTATGACTCCAAGACTTATTTATCTTGGCCATATTCCTTGCTCTAAAATGGAATTGTTATATTAAACGTAACACTACTGCTAGTTAGACTAACTTACTGAGTACCTACTGTGTGCCAAGCATTACACTAGAAGCTATGCATATGTTATTGCATTTTCATTTCACAAATACTCAGTGAAATAAACTCTATACTTCATTTTAAAATAGAAATATTGACTACAGAATAAACATCTTTTCCAAGGCCACAGGGTTATTGGTGTTAGAGTTAAGATTTTATTTTAATAGTTTGTAATTTTCCATTTCAAATTATATTTTATATGATTCATTGTCTAGTTTGTAAAAGCATTTTTGTATAAGCATATTTATTTGACCTTACTGGCACATATTCATTTATTAACATCTTGCCCACTATTTTTTAATTTAAAAAGCTAAAATTCAGCATTACAAATACATTTTTTAAAACTAACTCTGGCTGCATAGTAACATAGAGAAGATCACTTCATTATTTAGTGATAAAGTTAATGAATATCATTGCCTTCTTTTTACTTTAGCTAATATCTTTATTTTTCCTTATTGTTTTTACTTTTTTATGGGAATGCATTCTCATGATTCAAAATTCAAAGCTTGTTAAAGCGTGTCTAATTAAAAGAATCCCTCCAAATCTGGTTTCTGAGTTAATAGATTCTCCTCCGCAGAGACAACCAATATTTGAATTCATTCTACAATACCCTTTGTTTATATAAGTACTTTTTTTGTTATTTTTTCCACCAATTCATGTGATTTCATATTTTTTTACTTGAGGAGCTAGAAGTTAAACCCAAATCAAAAGTCCATGCTTTCAACCTCTACTACATTCATTTTCTTCTTGCCAATATTCAATTTATTAGTCAATATTTTATTACTAAAAGCAAAATATTTAGGTCCAAAGAATGCCCGAGACTTGGATTCCATTACATCTTTAGATCCTGTGTTGTTGGTAGCCAAGGCCTTGCCAGAGCAGAGTACTCAGGCTGCATCTCATCTTCATTAGTATACATCTCTCCCTCACAGCCAAGCTGTCCACATGCCAGTGGGTACACAGAGTCTGCCCAGAAGATGCTGCAGACAACAAGAAAGTATTTCACCCTACATCCATTTGATGAGGCAACAAACCTTGGGTATGACATGTCTATGGTCTGTACCATGAAGACTATGAAAAGTACTTGTAGGTCTTTTTCTCACGAAAGTTAAGAATATGGTTTTCAACTAATTGAAAAGTACCACATGCCTTCTAAACAACCAGAAAATGTGACCAATAAATAAATAAAATATCATTTGGTGGTTTTATTTTTTCATTCAAGTATCTGATACTCAGTGAATATGTTTAAATAAGTTGATGTTTGATCTAAATTTATGTATAATCTTAACTCAGTAACACATGTAAACACGTCAGATAAGACTGAATTAACAAATCATCAAATTTATCTATCTAGCTTCCAAGGCCAGTCCCTGATGGCTTTGTTCATTCCACAGTTCAGAAAGTTTGATCTACCTCACTAAGTAAGGTCTGATTTGTATAATTTTTATTTTTTTCTGATGTAAACTTTTCCACAAAATTGCAAAAAACTTTTGGCAAGTTTCTTTATCACCATCTTTCTGTGTGTGTGTGTGTGTGTGTGTGTGTGTGTGTGTGTGTGTGTGTTTAACATGTATAATACAAGGTATTTGAACTAGATCTGTTTTTTTTTTTTGGTAGGGTCCTGAAAGTTTGGTCTTTGGAATGCAGAGACAGTACCTAGGGGAAAAAAATTGAGACTTTTTTTGTAACTGGCTAGTAAGATATCTTTTTTAAAAAGAGAGATTTTTGTCTCCATCAAAAAAGTAAAATAACTAGTGGATAACTTTAAAACATCAATCAATTCAAATAGAACATATTGTGTGAAATTAACGGCTTAATTAAAAGTTTTATCCCAGACGCAAATGACCTTCAAATTTTTTATTTAACAAACGCCTATAAATCCAGACAGTCAAACCTAGAATTTTATTACTCATTTCAAAACTCCTCTTCTCAATATAGCATTATTATAGAGCGCAGCACCAGACACAGATTGCGAAGTCCAAGAAAACAAAGGCAAAGCAAAATAGACTTTGAAAACTTGCAGATACAACTCCATCTGGAAAGCTATCACATACAACTGTTCAAGTGGAAAAAAATAAAAAGGACTAAGAACTCACTGCTCATATAATATAAAAAGAATTTCTTTCTCTACCCTAAGATTCTCAAATTGTATTTTGCTACTCTCCCCCAATGTTAGAAAGGTGTGATCTAGTATTGATGTCATGTATGCTAGCAGAGTGGAAAAAACCTCCAATCTCACACTTGGGAACCTGATGCTGACAATATTTTTGGCAGATGGACTGTGATTTTTCTCTCCTGTGAAATCAAACATTCCAATTAAAATGGTTCTCTGATTTTTGGGCAGCGATAAAAAGAAAAAGAAGCTACATGAGGAGCAGACAGAAAAGTTAAAACTAAAAAGAGCAAAAAGGAAAGAGAGATAAAGACAGGTGAGAAAATATATCAAAAATAAAAGTGAAAATTATAAAACAGACATTCAGAATGGGAAATGAGAAAAAGGAGAAATGTAGGCTGAAGATTATTTTAACAGAAACAAGGTAGAAGAAGTAATGATATTTGGCAACAGTCAGACTAAGATGCATGAAGTTTATTTACACTTTGGAATACACAAATGTCTCATTTACTGACTTCTTCGAGCCCAGTTGTTTGATGTCTATGAGAACAACAATAACAACAAAACCCTCTTTTATAGATTTATTGTGTGGTTCTTTCAGTTTTTCAATAAACACGAATTAAGCATTTTATATGTGCCAAAATTGCTGTGGTAGATTCATGGTAGGTAAGTGTTTGCCAAAGAAAAATTGTGTCTGTGTATGTGTGCATGCACAGGCATGCAAAGAATATCTCAAAATCAACATATTTTTCTTAATTTCCTGGGCTAACTAGGTGTTCTTGGTGCTCTATGTGTCCCCTTAAAATAGGTATGCTATACCTCAATGACTAACAACTCTCATTTTAAGATAATTGACCATGTTAATGGATAAATGACAAGGAATAAGTTAGCCAGAATCCTATTTCTCATGGAAAAGTATGCTGGGTTGTCCTACTGTTGATTTGGTTATGCTGGGAACCACATTCTGGATTTCTATGTGATTTCTTTATTTTCAAGTTTAGAGTTGATTAAAAGTAAAGTTGCCTGAGACGGGGGAGACAAAGTGAGGTATCAGCCATCGTGTTCTGAAATTCCCAGCAGTTATTGGTCGTGGGTTCCAATATCCTCAGTCTTCCATTCTTATCCCCAGCTCTCCTTCCCAATTGCCATTGCTGCTGGCCATTAATGGTGGAACTCATATCCAACACCAGACACATATCTGCAAACTCATAGATGCAGTAGCCACAAAGCACCAAAACCCTTTCCTGAATTTCTTCATGAGCCCCTTCATAATTCCGATGCATGTGTTTTTCCTGCAAGCTTTGACTTTTCACCAGCATCGTGTTGGTATCCTTGCCGCTCTTCTTTCTTCCTTTTTGGACCTTTGCATCCAAGGTTCCTTGACCATTGTATAGAACCAGTTGCTAAAATAAGCGAGAGTTTTAATAGGAACCATAGTGGTTTTCCTTCTTGAATTAATCCTAATGAATTTAGACAAGGTGGCCTATACTGCTGTGTAATCTGGAGCATGACAAATCTGAGACAAAGGACAACTCATTACTTCTATATATACAGGAAGGCTATGGCCACTGTTGATGATAGCACAGCTGAATTTTCATCAATTTGCTTACAATTCAAAGAAGAAAATATTATTTTTCTTAGGAGAAACTATTACTTTTCCTAGCAGTGCAGTCTCCCTTCCAATGCCTAGCCTCTCCCTCTTCCTTTTCCTTTATACACTATGGAAAAGATGTGTATGAATAATTTGATACACTGTTTGGGGCGGGCACAAAGTCAAATTTGCGTCATGCAACTGGCTGATAATCTACTTTCTAGGGAATTAAAGGACTTTTATTTGGCTTAAGGGGCATGCAATTTGGGGACAGTAAAAATGCAAAACAATAGAGGTTATCTAAAATACTATTTTATAACAAATGAAATAAAAATAAGGAAGAACTGATGGAATTAAAGAAATGTAATGAACAACTAGAACTGTTAAATAGAGATTTTAATAAGTTGTTTTCAATTTCTATGAACATCAACTGTCATTTTCCCATGGAAGCTAGTCAAATCTACATTTCTTACCTCTTTGTGACACAGATTTACTTTGTCAACAAGACATTAGCAGTGAACACAAGGATGCATAAACAGCTCTTGAGTGCTTATCCAGGCTCTGCTCTAGCACAGGAATATGATGTTGACCAACAGAGCCACATTCCCTCGCCATCAGCTCTACAATCCTCAAGACTGAGAATAGGGGCAGCATCATTAGTAACTTACAATGCCAGCAAAAATAAGAGTTATTAAAGGCAGTAGGGAAGAAGATCAAGAGAATACACCCAGTCCCACAAATGCTTATCAATCCATTGTGCTTGAACACATCACAACTAGACAGTCCATGGATTGTGGTCCTAAAGTGGAAAATTTGGGAGGAGTTAGGGAGCAAGTAGTCAATCAATCATATGATAGTGGGAAATGTCTGGCCTGGGAAACACCTTGCTGGAAAAATGAATTACCAGGACTTGGACCTACAGAGAGATTCATTCAAGATAAATTCAGAGAGATACCTTATGATGTTGTTCTGTCACACAATTGGCTCATCTCCTAGGTGATTAGGAAAGTCCCCTACACTAACTACTGGAATTTGGCTTGAATATGACCTAGACAAATATGCTTTTCTATGGGTAAGATCTTGTCTCAATCTTAACAAAGCAATTCTCACAGTTTCCTCTTGGAAAAAAACTGGCCATCATCTCAAAAAAATAATGTCAAGGTGTTTTGTTTTGTTTTAGAAAAGAAGGTTTCTTCCTGATAATGAAAGACCATTGTAAAAAAAAATAGTAACATCCAAGGAAATATACAAAGAACAATAATTCATCTAGACTTGGGGAGTGAGGATGGGTACTTTTTACATTTACTCTGCTTGTAAGCAAAAGTTGCTGAATATGTGATACTATGGAAACAGTGACAGATGCTATTAATGTTAGGCTGTGATTGTAAATTATATTTTCATATTGAAGACCTCTAGGTGTTTACATATCCTGGGAGAGTACAGTTTCGCTATAGGAGTCTCAGAAGTAGGGTGAGCCATTAAGCCCTGAATATTTTAATTGGTCTGAATATACTAATTGGTCTGAAAATGACAGAGATGTAAAAATCTCAGGGTCAGAGATCTGCATTATTTACTGGCGAAACAAGCTTTCGATTCTTTAAGTAGAATGAAGAAATAAGTATTTGCTGCCTGACTGGCTTGCAGAAAAGGTGAGATAAATTCATAAATAAATCTATTACAAAGCCTGACTGGAAATTAATGGTCAGCTTTACACATTAGGACTTAAAATGTGGCACTCCATAATGGAAAAGGCATTCTTAATCTCTTCATTGTTATTTAATTTAACATGTTGAGCAACAGGTTCATTAATCATGTCATATTAATATTCAAGTGAGAATGGAGATGCTGGGACATGCTCTATTCCAAACAACGATTCCATTTGGCTGGGCGTTGTCTTAGGCATGTAGGGAGGGAACAGGAAAGAAGATTAACTTTCAGGTATACTTATTTCTGCTTCATTATCCTGAGAGTGTTTTCTGAACCATTAGGAATACTTAGCCAGAGTAAAGCCAATCTTGATGTCTGCCTAATTCTAATAAATAAAACGTCTTTTACTTAAAAGCTTGTTTATTCAAAGCATAGTCACATTTATAAATCATGATAAGAGATGAATAATCATTAATTTCATCCTAGATTTTCACTCATCTTTGTGGCATATGGTAGCTAATGAGAGGGAAAAAAAAAGAAAACAATGATTTACTGTGGTCTTGAGCCGGGCTTTGTATTTGCTTTTTTATATTGTTATTTAATAAGCTGACATATGTGTGAAAATACCCTCTGTTCCATATACTCTATGCAAAGTGGAGTATATAGACGGAAAGTGTAACATAAGAAAAGTACCGTGTAATTTACAATAGTTAAGTTGCCTGTTGAAAGATTAAGTAGATTGTTATTGATAAATATTAAGCTTTATGAAATACTAATGGTTATGTGTTGAAAGCTTTAGAAACTTACTCGTATTTAATTCTCATGATGACTCTCTGAGGTAAATATTTTTGTCCCAATTTAATAGTCAAGACAGCTGAGATCTAGAGATGTTAAAAAAACTTGCCTAAAGTCACGAAACAAAATAAGTGAGGCAGTTGAAAAACAAAATGTAATGCCTGTGTTCTTACCACATATGCAGAAAGGGAATGAGTAGTTTCTCCAGTCATCTTGCTACTCAGCATTTAGTGGCCTGTGACCTGAAACAGGTGAGCATACGCTGTGCTAAAAGTCCAGGACTTTCCTGTGACTTCTTTGGTTGTAAGTGAAGCCTGGAAAATCCCCTAAAGTATATCTAAGACTCATTAGTAGCTGAAACACGATCACATTCACATAATGCAGGCTTTATCCTTTACTGACTTGTTAAGATTCATTTTGAGCAGCGTTCTAGGTTAGGGGAGGTTGTCACTGCTTCTTGCCTTGACCCTACATGTAGCAGTCATTCATTTCCATGATGAATTTTCTGTTCTGTATTAAGGAACAAGGTACAGAAAATGAAAGACAGGATTCATTAAATTTCTTTCTTTGTTTCCTTCAAGATCTTTGTCTACTTCTGGCTTAAATCAAAGTGAATTGTTTTCCCAGGTCTTGGTGCCACCTCTAAAATAAGAAGATTCTTTGGGGAGCTCAGGCTCACAGTTGGAAACCTGAGTTGGACAGAATTTCTTGCTCACTACTGCTTCTTATTTTCATCACAGAAGATCCTCACCTTTTGAGTGATCTTATTCAATGCAATTTGAGTTGTGGGAACTTTTTAATTACCCTTTCTGGAACCCTTTGTTCAAAAATTTTCATTCTAGTTTTCAAAGATAATGCAATCAAAACTGGACTCATTGTATTTTAAATATCTTCCTGAGTCCCTTCTTTTTAGGAACATAAATATCAGATATACTTTTTAGCTTCTTTTGCCCTCCGGGCAGAAGGTGTCATCCAATTATGTCGCTACAACTTTCCTTATGCCTCTTTCCTTATAAGTTAAAATCTCATTAGATTTTATGAAAAGTTTCAGTAATATGCAATGTATTGCAATTACGAGCTTTGGCAACTGTCTTAATATGATCTTGCACAAAGTTTGAGGGTATTTATTTATGGCTGCATGTCTCATTATGCACCAAGCTGCGGCTTACTAAAACTGAAACAATTTTTATGCCTTCACTATGTCATGGAAGGAAGTGAGGATCTCCTGGCAGATTCCTCTGTTCCTTTCTAAAGAAGTCGAGAGCACAGCAAGATGTGGCTGAAGGCATCTAAAGGAAAATGAGATCATGATGTCACCAGAAAAGGTCATTGGACTGGCTTCCTTACGGCTTCACATCTGACACTCAGTGCCCCAGGCTCAGAAACTCAATTTTGACAGGGGTATCTAAGATATGATTAGATCTGAATGTGGAGTCACATTAACACAGCTCCATGAAATGATATACAAAATAAGAAAAAAACTAGATATTAATTTGCAATAAGATAGATAACTGCCCAAGGAATCAGATACCTACCTCTCCTGGTCGATATTCTCTTCTCGTGGCACAGTACATTAAAGCCAATCGTGGATGAAAACTGCTTAGCATCAAGTGCATTCATTACGATTTGATTATTTAAGACCCTCAAGATAGCATAGCATGAAGCATTTATCTAAAAACACTGCTTGTGTAACACTACCCAGCCAGATGTATAGTCTGAGTTTTTTATTAGGACTTCTCCTCCCTGGACACTGCTCGAGTAGACGTTGCCAGTATCCCCATGTTCTGTTATTAACCAATTCATTTTTCTGATAGACACTTGATTCTAAAAGTAGAGCTTTTTGAAACCATTATTTTTTAAGAGTTTTTTTTTTTTGTAGAGAGAGCCATTATATCTTATGGTGACTTTGATCTCATCCATAAGATGTTGATTTGTAGTTTAATCCTTTAAGGGCCATTTTATTTCCCCATTGCACCGCCTTCACCTCAGTGTATGATGAAGCACTGGAAATGGTCAGTTTATCACAAAGGAGTCATGAGGCCAACGCCAAGAGACAAGGAATACATACATAAGGACACTCACTTGGTGCAGTCAGACAAATGACAAAACAGCCAGCTTTTTTTTTTTTTTTTCTTTTTATATTAGGTTAGGATGATTCCCAGGACCCAGGGTAGATCTTGAAGATATAAATCCCTTAGTAAAGAACAAAAGCCTATACTGAGACCTGGTAGTAATTTCAGGGACACTTGATCCAGAACTCAAGATAAACTTTAAAATGGTGCAAACTAAAAAGATTTGTTCAGTGATCTTGAGGCAGCAAAATATGATGCTAATGATCATGAGCTTTGGGGTCATCCAGAGCTGACTCTGGCACGTCTTAACTGTGTGGATTTGATTAACTAACATAACCTATCTGGGTCTTTTTTTTCCCTCATCTGCAAAATGGGGAAAATAACAATGCCTACCTCACAAGGCTAGGAGGATTAAAGAAGGCAGTTTATGAGAAGACTGAATTCAATGTCTGCACCATAGAGAGCATTCAGTAAATGAAAGTTACTATTATGATTATTGGATTAAAGTGTTGGTTTTATTTTTTTTTAAGAAGGATTGTCAATTGATGGTTTAAGAGCAATACTGTGCTTTATTTACAAAATAAGAATATGCTGAGATTGGGCTCTTATTGGACTATAATGTGTGTGTGTGTATGTGTGTGTGTGTGTGTGTGTGTGTGTGTGTATGTGTGTATATGTGTATAGTGTATGTGTATGTTCCATGCTTAATTGTTGGATATGAACATCTTTTCCTTAACTAATTGAGAAGTAGGTTCACTGTGCACTCTTTTCCTACTTGTTTGTGTTCAGTGAGACAGAACATACTCATACACAACAAGCTATATGAAGTGGGTTCATTACTTACAGATAGGCGGCAAGGGACAACAGATGCCTGGGGTTTATTGTGACCAGTGCCTCAGGACTCAGAAAATGGTCCAGGACAGATGGAGCCTTAACTCCACTTGTACCATTAGCACCATTGAAAAGAAATACTGAAAGGTAGTCCACCCCAGGTTATGTATTTTGACTTCACAGGGGCGGAAGTGTGGCAAGATTTGAAACAGAGCCTGGACTAATCCAGTCAGTTTCTCCTTATCACAGGATGTTATACTCCCAGAAGATTCTACAGTTATTCTTGGGAACTACAAGTAAGAAGAGAGAAAAATGGAGTTGATCCAAGGCTACCTAGGTAACTCTCTAGTTGCAACAAATATGTATACTATTGGGATTAGGCAGTTTAGGGCACAGCCTACTGAATGCCTGGGTTTTAGGGTTCTTTCCTTGCTAACTGTATGAAGTTGGATAAGTTATATACTCTCCTTGTATACTGGGGGTGTCAAAAAATGTATCCACATTTTAAGAGATGTTTTTCATAATCAGAAGTGTCTGGACGCTGATGGTTGCCACTTTAAACACCTCTTGTCATTGCAGAAGTCATGCGTGACTTGTATTCATCTTATTGAGTATTACCATTTTTATAGTTTTTTTTCCTTTCTTAAAACATGTATTCACTTTTTGCCACCCTCTGTATACAAAAGGACAGTATTTACCCTCTACCTTTTCAGATTTGACCATGTCATGTAATCACCAGGTAAGAAAATTTCGCAGTTATAGAACAGTCAGAACAAAGTCCATTCCTGATGTTTGTGGGAATCTAAACAAATATCAACTCAATCTTGTAGCTTTATGGTTCTCCCTTTAATTTTGGGCATGTTTCTCAACAAAGAACTTTGCCACCCCGAGCACATGATTTTTGTTCTTTGCAATAAGAATATAGCATAATAGTTAACTTTCGTTCAGTTTCTAGGTCTGTCTTATTAAATTTGTGACCTTGGACAAACTTCTCAAAGCTTCATTTTCTTTTTCGTAAAATGGTTATAATAATAATGGCTCCTTCATAGGACTTTTGTAAGAGATAAATGGCATAACGCATGAAAAACACTGAATACATATTTTATCTGGAAACAGTCAATGGGTTATATTTTTCTTTTTTGGTAGAGACCACACAATAGTAATTCTAAGTAGTATTGACTATATCTAGGGAGTCTCTAGTGGTTTTTTTAATTGTTGTTTGTTTGTGTGTGTTTTCCCCCTGAATTTAGTAATAGAATATTTCTTGTGGGGGAAAAAACAAAACAAAACCACAGGTCTACTCTTCAGACAACTGTAGTAAAGTAAAAAGGGGAAATTTTTGGTGGAAAAACACATACAAAAGACTGAGAAGACTTTAAAAGATGGAGATGTCACCCTAGAGGTGGGTGTTATACAATTTCAAGAAAATGTGAGATTTTGGCAATTATGACAACAGAAGATGGATTTTCATTTTTACTAGAAATGAACGTCGGTGATTAGGTAAAATAGAATTTACAAATAATGGAACATTCTTATTAACTCATGGAGCTAATGCAAATCATATTTTTATCTCATAGGAAGCTATTGTTTTACATACATTTCTTCTTAACATAGGACATCCATCAGGATCTTTCCATAAACAGATAACAGGATAAAAATGAGAGAATTAGCAAGCATGGTTGGTCTTGTTGCAGAACTTGTTGGTTGAATGGCTATGAATTCATTTTGAAAGCACAGGGTCAGGGTCTTCACAGGGTCAATGATGTCTGCCACATTCACCCGCCTTTGCCTTTTCTTCTTTTTTAAATTTAAACAGCACCCATGTACTTTTCTTAGTTTTCATTTATTGCCCTATGAAAAATGGTAATTATATTACTTCCCCAGTCTGTATAGTCCTTGGTGCCCCCTAGCAGAAGGCTAGTATTTACCCTCTAGCTTTCCAGATTTGGACCATGTCAGATAATCACTTTGCCCTACCCAGAACTTACTCTTTTTAGAGAAGTTGCTGCCATGAACCCTTTTAGGAAAAATTTCATCATTCTCTACAAGAATAAAAGAATATTGCAGAAACAAGGTTTATGTCCATGAAGCAATTATGAAGAAATTCAAGAAGTAGAAGAATATATTTTAAACACATATATGTATATATGTATTTGTTAGAAACTGTAGCCATTTATTTTATTTTTTATTTATTTTATTATTATTATTACTATTATTTTGAGTTGGAATCTCACTTCATCTCCCAGGCTGGAGTGCAGTAGCATACTCACGGCCATCCCAGAGCCGACCTGCTGGGCTCCGGGGATCCTTCCGCCTCAGTCTTCCAAGTAGCCTGAATGACAGATGTGCGATACCATGCCCGGCTAGTTTTCATTTTATTGTAGAGACGAGGTGTCTACAAGTTGCCAGGTTGGCTCTTGGGCCCGTGGGCAGGCAATCCACTCTCCTCGACCTCCCAAAATGCTGGGATTACAGACTGAGCCCCTATTTTTTAATTTTTTTTTAATTTTAAAGATGTGGGGTACAATTCAGGGTTAGGTATACAAGTTCATTATACAGGTACTCTTGTTGGTGAGGTATGTTTCTCCCTCCCCTGGCAGATTCCCACTACTGCCAAAATGTACTAGACACACCAGAAAATGGAGAAATTAAAATAAACAGAGTCCTAGGGAAGATCTAAAAAAGGAAGTAGAGTTGAACTTGAACTTTGAATGATTAAAAAACCTAACACATTAGGTTCTAAGTTCTTTGTATGTGTCTGGAGCTGTACTCACTGCTTGTTCTTAAACTTTGGGAACCACAACACTTTAGTGGTATATATTCTATTATTACCTGTATTTTTCAGATGAGGAAATTGAAGCTTATTTTTGTTAACTTGCCTATAACTTGTGCATGGAGGAGCAGGTTTTCAAATTTGGACACTTGTCTCCAGAAGACCTATTCCTAAAGTTTCCCTTATACTACTAGAGAGGAGGCAGGTGGTTCCTTTGCGGTTCAGATATATGCCAGATTCAACAAGTTACCCATTTATAAAGTGACAACAGCAACCAAAATAAAAACTATGCCACAATTAGGCTGTAATCTGGAGGTTAAGTTTCATTTTTTTATGATACGATCACTAAAAAGGGTAGCTTTCTGATGTAAATTGGAATTTTATAGTTTGCCCTTAGTTCATGTTAATCTCAATGATCTCGAGTCAGAAAAAGTAACTCTTGAAGGTTAGGGAATTATCCGTGTCAGTGAAGTAGCGCTCTTCTTCAAAATGCATGCATGATTCAGATGTATGTTGAGTTCTATAGTGGGAAGATCATTATAAAGGGGAGGGGGCACAAGGAGAAATATTTGACATGGTTTCTACTCAGAGAAACCTCCTAGCCATTTGGGAGAACAGACTCACAGATGAATAAATTACAACCTAGCATAGTATGTGCCATAATGCAAGTTGCTAGATTTTTTTTTTCCTTGCTTCAACTTATTGCAGAACTAAAACCAATATCTTTATTTTAGCTCTGACTTGGAATAAATCTTACTGGGCCTCCTGGGACAGTGAAAGCTCTGTTGAGAAACTAATAAGTTCAGCCCAAATTCTCAGCAGTGTGTTTCATGAGAAATAACAAATTTTGAGAAGAAGAAAAGAAGTAAGGCAGTTCAGCCTACTAGAACATGATCCAAATATTCAGAGAAAAATTTGGGCTCTGGTTATCTAAACAAGCAGGTGGAGACAGTTAAGAAATTAGCATAAGTTAAATAATGAAACATTCATTATTTCACAATTGAATTACTTAAATCCTTGGCATAAACATACTTCTATGTCATATGCTATTTTATTGTTGCTAATAGAAGAGAGTCGTGTATAATTTAAAGAGATACTTTAATTAGAATATCAATTATTTTCAAATATATATAAATAATAAAAATAGACAATGGCATTTTTAGCGCAGTATATTTCCGCAGCACTGTATATTTAGTGGAATATGACATTTTAGAATGAGTTTTCAGACATTCCAATATATTTCTAGACTTTGGATTTTTATAGAGTGGAATGCCTTGGTCATTTTTTAGGGTTTTTGATAGTATTTCAGTATTCTTGCAAACTACAGTTAAAGTAAATGACTGCTCAAATATTTGACAAGGAATTTATAAAGAAAAATATGAATGTTATAAAATACAGAATATGGTATAATGAAAAGGCACAGAAAACACTTTCTGTTTTATAAACTCATATTTCTCAATTTCTATAACTATCTTCTGAGATATTATGTAATATTGGGAGACAGATGAATTGAAAAGACCAAGTGAAAAAGATATTCATTATGGCATCACCAGCAGAGCAAGAACATCACAGATCAGAGCAGAGCAGTCAGGGAATAAAGTCTTTTGTTCTGTTCAACGGGCTTCTCTTCACAGTCCATTCCATCATTTGTAGACGGACTCCATTCAGCCTGCAGGTTTCCTCTAATCATGGAGGCAAAGTAGCCAATTGGATAAGCTCTCTGTGATCTCCAAGAGCTCTGGATTTGAACTTTGGCTCTACCTTTTGCTAGCTTTGGGATTTGGGACTATCAGTTGCATCTTTCTTTTTTTAAAGTGAGGAAAATGATATAAGTAGCTCACATCCTTGTAATAAAAATTAAATTCAATGTTATATACCTTGATATCACTACTTCACTAGTTACTCAAGCCCCAAACCAGCTACCCCTGCTACTTCGTCTTTGTTCAGTGCTCTCCCATAACCCCTGGAAAATCCAGCCAGCTCTGCCTCCAGCACAAATCGAATATCTGCTCACTTTTCTCCATCTTCCCTGACACTCTCTAGACGGGCAATTCTCAGTCTTGACATTTTTGACATTTGGAGCCAGGATCATCTACATAATATGCAAATCACAGAGTAAAATGAAAATATGGGGTCCCTTGTTCAAAACGCAGGTAAATGTGATACTAAATGCACTAAAGTATAAAGATTTTTTCTGTTTTCTGCAGTTTCTCCCTTGGCTTGTCATCCTGTTAAAATTTGCTATTCAAGTGTCATTCAAAGTTTTAAAAAATTACCATGTTAAATTATTAGCATGAATGTCACCATTATTTTTTTATACTGTACAATGCCAACTTTAAGTGCAAATATAAGAGGATTTAACTTGTAATGCAGAATCACCAAAATCACACAGTTAGTACTCCACAGCTTGTGTATGTATGTATAGTTTGTTCTTACAAGAACAGTAGAAACACTGCATAAAAGTAATTCAACCACTTTCATTTCACTTTGTGCTATGTGCACATCCTGAATTCATTCTGAAGAAGATGAGAAATAAGAAGGAAACAATGATTGCACTATCTTTATTTTATTTTTCTTCAATGGCATTATTTTCAAAGTAAATAGTTGGCTAATATAATGGAGTAACACAACTAAGAAAGAATATATAAGGTTCCTAAGTAGGTATGTTTTTTAGAAAGCCTTCGTCTACTTTCTGCGTTAGAAATACTTTCACATGGGAAATATGAACTCTTGAGGCTTCCAGCTCTGTTTACTCAATCATAGGTGTTAACATAGTTACCTTGAACTCACCTGGAGTCTCACTGATATCCTACATGCCATGTGTCCACTGGAATTTTGTACTGCTCAATTGTGGCAAACAAAAAACAGGGACACACATAACGCACCTATCTCCACTACTTACAGGCAAGTTTTATTGTCTGAAAGGATTTCACTTATACATCACAAGTTCAAAGATACAACTTTTAAGAATTTCAGAACAATAACAGCCAAACAATAAATCAAGTGTGGCACCCTTCAAGCATGGGTGGGGCATTATGAGTTTGCATAGGTTACAAATCGATAAAGTTGTCCTTGTTATCATAGGATAGTTCTTTTTGTAGGGAGCTCTTCCACACACTGCAGAATGTTTTATCAACATTCCTGGCATCTACCCACTAGATGCTAGTGACCACACCCCACCCCGTTCCCATCCGATATGACAATCAAAAATGACTCCAGGATGGGCACGGTGGCTCATGCCTGTAATCCCAGCACTTTGAGAGGTGTAGGTGAGAGGATTGCTTGAACCCAAGGGTTCGAGATCAGCCTGACAACTTGGCAAGACATCATCTCTACAATAAATAAAAAAATTTAGCCAGGCGTGTTGGTGTGACCTGTAGTTTTAGCTGCTTGGAAGACTGATGCAGAAGGCTCACCAAAACCCAGCTGGTCCAGGCTGCAGAGGCCATGATTGTACCACTGCAATCTAGCCTGGGTGACAGAGTGAGACTTGAACTAAGAAAAAAAATTCCAGACGTCACTAAAAGTCTCTGAAGGAAAAATGCCCCCAATTGACTCCAGACTGAATCATCCTTGTCTCTTGCTTAGTCTACCACTCCAGCCTTTCTGGCTCCCAAGATTTTTATCGCACATTTTACTCACTACATACTACATAACAGAGTGATCTTTAAAAAGAGTTGTCATTCTTCTGCTTGAACACTTTAGTGCCCATCCCTTCACCACACACACACACACACACACACACATACACACACACACACACACACACACACACACACACACACACACACACACACACAAATCTCTACATCTTTGGCTCAGGGAAACTGAGAGCATTTCCCTGACCACCTCTCTTTCACTTGCCTCCACTTTCCTCCTGCCTCCTGCATTCAGCTCACCAACTTTTTTGAAGTTCTTCAACATGCTAAGATGGTGCATGCATTGGGACCCTTAAACTAGCTTTTTTTCCAGGCCAGAATATTCTCTACTGATCTCTCCATGGCTGACTCCTTCTTATGTTTCAGAATTTCAAAGTTACTTTCTCGAAGTGTGTTTTCTTGTGCATCAAATGTGGCTAGACAGTCATTCTCTATTATACCATGGCATTTGTATTTTCTGCACAACACTTAACTCTTTTTTTTTTCTTGCTTAGGCAATTATTTGTCAATTTTCCTTCTTCTTTCCCCATAAGAGTAGAGACCTTATCTATTTGAGCTGTTGTTCTCCACAACCCCATTGCACTCAACAGTGAATGTCTCATATGAAGATAATGCTCAAGAAATAGTTGTTGATAAAAAACAAGAAGCAAAACAAAACAAAAAAGAAATAGTTGTTGAATGTCTGTAGAGTAGGAATTAAACTCCTATTACAAGCTAGTTGTTGAAAATATGAAGGATTAAAAGGTTATATTTCTTATCTCTCTTCTTCCAGTACATAATTGTTTTAGGTCCACCAGTTTGAAATTTGAACATAGTCCATTCTGGAATCTCTTTCTATTCAACAGATAGACACTCTTTATATGTTTTATTGATTACTTTGAAATCTATCTTGTTTCACCTTTTCAGCTTGTACTAAAAACACGGGAAGCTACTCTGCTCTATTGTGTCAGTAAAACCAAATTCAGTGTTGCATATACTAGAGGAAACTTAGTCATCATACTTATGTCATCAAAGACATTTTTGTTGCTGTTATGATGTAGAAAGAATACTAGACTGAGAATAAGGAAATTAAGGGTCAAATTCTTGAGTTTGCCATAACTAACTATTGCATTTTGAACAAGTTTCTACGTTTTCTTTATCTTTTTTTAAGTTCTTAGGAAAATCTTTGTCTTTAAACTGTTTAGGAGCTAAATTTAAAGATCTCAAAGTTTTAAAATTCTGTCATTTAGAAAACTTACAAGCATTATTTTAAGATAAGAAAATTTATAAAATTATAAGAAGTTTGCTATGTTAGGGAAATAATAAAAATGTTCTCCGAATATATGTATATATACCACTAGATTTGTAGTGACTTACGATCTTCTTTAAAAATTAAACCTTTGGGAAACTCTTTCAAGAAACATGTACTCCAAATTAAAACAATAATTAAAATAGATCAGGTATGCCAGCAAAATGATCAACTTTTAAAATCATCTTTTTTTGATAATTACATTGTTAGAAAAGGCTATCAGAAAGTACTGGTCTTGCAAAGTAAACTCTGAAAATTAGACAAGTAAAATCTTATCTCCAGGATTGTTCTCCAATTGCTGTGTGTTCGTGTATACACAAATGGATTTCTTCAACCCTTAATGAAGACAAGATGTAGTGCTCGCCCTTGGCAAAATTGTGGTTGACCATTTATTTGGGTGCCATTCTGTCAATCCTCCATTACCCTAGTCCATCCACCGTTTGCTGATCATCAGTTTCTACTTGCAGGACAAGATTTATAATTGTTAGAAGTCAAGCAGGTTCTCTGAGGTGCTTCAGGGTTACAGTTATCCATCAAGTAGGGCTAAATAAAAGGACAGAAGAGGTGATTGGCATTATTCGACAGTTTGCCCTTCTGGTGATCTCTTTCTGCTTTCTCCTTACCTGACTGTATACCTAGTTCTAATATCAGCACTTTCCTGCAACGGGGGATGCAAAGGTCCCTTAGTGAACCTTCGCTGATGCCTCACAACCACTAACTCTTGCTGCCTCCTTCCGTTCTATCTCCTTGATCACTGATGTAACAGATGACTGCTTGTGGGTTATTGATAAGGGCCAGTAATGCCCTCCAGTTGTTGTGCTTTCTATTTTCCAAGGTTCTCTGATATCTGTCACATTAAATTCATGACTTTAGGAACTGGGCAGTTTTTTGGAGTTTATTTTTCCAAAGCCTTACCCACTGCAGAAATTGTATTACATCTCCTAAAGATAATTTGTTTTATAGTTTCTGCTTGAACTGTAGTTAAGGGCAAAGAACTCGACAGTTTTTCAGGCATTTCATTCTATTTTTAAATATATCTAATTGGTAGAAAGTAGCTTCTAATCTTGACTCAAAATAAACTTGCCTCTAACTTCCATTCACTGATCTCACTTCTATCCCATTTGAAACAACAGAATGTGATTACTTCTTTTTTCCCAGGATATCATGTTAGATATCATATTCCTTTAAAGTACAGATTCAAAACTAGTGTCATGCAGCATAAATAAAATTCACGTTTATGCTTTGTTTGGCTTATGCAATGATGCTCCTACTCTGTAGTTTTTTTTTTTTTTTTGAGAAAGCAAGATTTATTGAGAGGACAGAAAACCTCCCACAGTGGGAGGGAACCCAAGGAGTTTGCCCCTACTCTGTATTTTAAAAGTCTGATTGATTTATGTGTATTTACTCATCATTTTATAGTGCTGACTACGTATCAGTTCTTTTAAAAGTATTATTGTATATAAATATTGACTCATTCACTACTCATAATAATCCTAAAAGATAGAGTTCTGTTATTTTATTATTATTACCTTTTTTATGATGAGAAAACTGAGGCACAGACAGTAAGTCAGTCGTGAAGTTGATATTCACAGCAGGGAAAATGGCTTTAGAGCCCTTACTCTTCTTAGTCATGATGCTATGCTGTGCCCTTTAAAATATTTTAATTAAAAACACTGAAGAGAGTAATCTGGATTCCTGCTTCCTCTTGAAACATGGACTACTCCAGTTACACGGGGCTTATAGTCTCATAAGCCAAGAAAATTGTATTAAGTGAGGACTGGATTCTCCATTGAAATCATCAGGAATTTAGCTGCTCAGTTCTCTTCTGAATTTCCTGCATTATCAACTTGTTGATGCTTCTGGCCTATCTCCTCTAAGTATGAGAGTTTACAGATCTGAGCCAAATTCTGTCATTTCTGTGTTACATATATTTTTTTAACCCACTTCTCCTAAGCTCAGAATTTAAAGTTATTGGATGAAGAAAGACAATAGAAAATTTAATATAAATAAAATGGGTTGTAAAAGACCCATTGTGCTTTCTTTTTCTGTGCTTTGTATGTCTTAAGGAGAAAAGAAAAAGTTAACCTGATTTTTTTAAAAAAGTATAAAGATCATGGTAAATGAAAGAAATTCAGGCCATGTAGAATTTAAAATTTTTTGGTGCGTTTTAATAATGGCAATGATTTTCAACTCTGTGAAGAACATGGCACTGTGAATATCATAGAAAATGCAGGCTAGACTTTTCATCCCAGACAGGGACATTCTATGATTTTGCTATGTTGAATGAATGCTTCTGTCATTCAGAATGAAATTGGAAAGAGCAAAATATGTTTTTAAATAATTGTTAGAAGAATAAATGAATCAATCAGTCAAAAAACAAAAATGTTTTATATGCTGAGTATTTACAAAATAAAGTCAAAACTACTATGGAAGAGGAGAAGATCAGACATTTCCTTGTTTAAAGTATAGGCAAATTTTAGAATAATACATTCAAAAACACATACATTAAGCTGTTCAGAACCCATCATGATCTTGTTTGGATAATTCTAGAAACAATTGGACTTTTATATTTTATGAACATGTGTGTAAAAATGTTTTCCCAGATCTTTCTTCCCTTGATTCATACAATAAGCCTTTGAGTAGGTAGAGTCAGTAGCATCAGTGCCTCCATTTTCCTATGTGATATTTGCTTTATTCTCTTTTAAAATTTCTCCTTATGCTGTTGGTATTGCCATGTGTACAAGGCATTGCAAGTTTCCGAATTCTGACTTATGAAATATTTCCAGATTTAGTTTTCTTTCTGTCTGCTCTGAATCTCCTAATATACAGGCGCTCTTCATTTCCAAATCTCTTTGGCCCCAAATCTTTGATTTATTTATTTAGTACAGATAAATAAAATTCTGGTTTTAGACTATTTGCATTGGATGCCACCTGGCATTTGCATGGGGTATTAAGTCCAGGGAGAAGAACTCTCCTGATATTCATGCCCAGCCCAAGATATCATTAAACTCTGACTACAGCCTTCCTCCGTCTGCACTTGACAGGATGAGAGACCAAACAGCATAAGAAAAAAACCAACGGGTTAAAAGATTGATCCCCGTTCACAGAGGGGTTGAAGATTTATAGTTAGGTTCAGCTTCAAGTAACAGAAAAAAATATAAATAATATTTGCTGAATCATGAGAGAAATGCCCAGAGATTGCTTTGTTCAGGAATAGTGAGGCACAGGGTCAGGAGGCTAAGCTTCTTCTACCTTATGTTTGTGTCATCCTTACTCTCATTCCCAGGGTTACCTCAGGGACCAAGATGGCAACTAGAAATCCAGTTATTTCACTTGCACTTGCAGAACAGAGAAAAGGCCCAAGAAAGCCTTGGCTCCTCCATTTCAGAGCCCTTTTAAAGCTTTGAAGTTGTACTGAGTTTCATGCAATCTTGGTTTCCACAGGTTGGGTGTATCCTATAGCCACTCTAAGCTTCACTTTCCTTATTTGCAAAATCAAGATATAACTTTCTAACCTAATGGGAGTTTTTTAACATTCAAAAATAAATTGATCAATTTAAGGCATGTAGAATTATCTGTGCCTGACCCAGAAAATTATCACTATTATCAGACATCATGATTACTGTTATGACTATTATCAGCTGAATAGTTGTAAAATTTTCTCAAAACCCCCCAAAACCTTTGGTATTAAAGTCTCTGTTCTTTGTAGGTTGCTTTACATGCATTTAAGTGTTACTACAGTTTAAGTATCTATAACAAGTTTAACAAAATCAGATTTATTCTACTTTTAATGCCTAACTATTTAGTGACCAGGCTGTTTCTTCTTTCTTTATAAATGCATTTGTTCAAATAGTTCCCTACCTCCTTCTACTCATACATGTTTCTGATCCAAGATGAACATTTATGGAGAGAATTGTTACAACTCCTGTGTCTATATGGCCATTTTTAGTCCTGAAATGGTAAAGATCTGGAGTGAGAAGGTACTGGTTAACTGAATATTTCATTTCCTACTTGTGCCCCAGATGGGGAATTAAAATGAAAATGACATTATTAAGAAACTTTAATGACAAGAAAAGAAGAAAAAAAGTCTTCATAAATTGATTGATGAAGACTTCAATATAGGAAACATTAAGATGATTTTGACATGACCTAGATATTTACCAACTGAGGAAAAAGTCACTCAAATTGATTGATTAACTGGATTCATTTAAGGCAGTTGAACTCATTTTGTCATGGAAGCAATCTAAAAGATCCATTGTAAACTCATTTTGCTTTTTAATAGATTCATTTTTATTGGTGCAAAAAAATTATGCATATTTATGGGGTAAATGTGATATTTTTATGTATACATACAGTGTGTAATGAGCAAATCAGGGTATTTAGGACATTCGTCACCTCAAACATTTATCATTTCTTTGTGTTGGGAACATTTCAAATCTTCTTTTCTAGCTATTTTTAAATATTCAATAAATTATTACTAACTATAGTCACCCTACTGTGTTATAGAATACTAGATCTTATTCTTTATATCTAATTATATTTTTGTACCCATTAATTAACATCTCTTCCTCCTTTCCCCTACCCCTTCTAATCCACTGGTAACCATCAATCTATTCTCTATCTTCAAGAGATTCACTGGTTTTAGCTCCCTCATATGAATGAGAACATGTAAAATATGTTTTTCCATGTCTGGCTTCTTTCACTTAACATAATGACCTCCAGTTTTCTTATGCTGTTGCAAATGCCAAATAATGGTTGGATGGTATACTAGTGGGTGTATATATAACATTTTCTATATCCATTTGACTGTTGATAACCACTTAGGTTAAGCCCATACCTTGGCTATTGTGAGTAGTGCTGCAATAAACATGGGGGTATGGGTTATATAAACATTTTCATAAAGAAAAAATATACTTGACTCATTATTCCTTCATTTGTAACATAGTTGTTATTTCCATGAGAAAGGAACAGGATTTACCAGAAAAGTGTGTGATTCTCTTATTTATAAATTAGTGACAGTTTGGCAAATAATAATCTCTTCTGGAGACTTATGTAAGACTTACTTATAGCCTTTGGATTTGAAAGATGATAAGTAGCTTTATTGGTTAATTGTTTTATCATTTTTTCTATGTTTCTTCCCTTCTCTACTTCTTCTCTGACTATTAAACTGAAATTAATGTATATTTACTGAACACATCGCAGTTCAGACAAGGTATGCGTGTCAAATATTTTATAAGATATAGTCCCTGCCCTCAAGTAATTTACTATCTAGCAATGATTACTGTTTTTGCTATTTTACCAGTTTCCAGCTCAAAATCTGTCACTATTATTACTCATTATTATCATCTCATGAATATCCAGTTTCCCTTCAGTACCATATTATAAATCTATCTGAACAATTTATCTTAACTCTTTTAAAACTCTTTAACTTCTTAGTCTCCAAAAATTTCAAGAGTTGAAAAGATTGAAAATTGATATCTTTAAATTTGTAATTTATCTTTTTAACTAAAAAAGCAAGAAGTCAGACATGATTCAAATATTGTATCATAAGCCTCCATTGTGGTGACTGCATGGATGTCTTTACGGTAACTGAAATACTTGACAGTAAAAGAAATAAACAAACAGAAAATGTAATTGAAAGTTGCTTTATGAGGGTAATAAACTCAATAGAACTTTTAAATACGTTTACATAAGACATTGTGGAATAGGGTGACGACTTCCTCTCGGTGTCAGGAGGTACTCTGTGCTGTCAGTGTGATTCACTGCAGGCTAGATTAAATAGACTCTAGGATTTTTTGAATTAGGCAGGAGAATTTAGCACTAATAAAGACTAAGATGATTGTATATAATGGGATTTTAGGATTTTAGCAACCCTAGTTTAGATGACAAATGGCACCGTATAAAGTATTTTATGACAACATATAATATAAGAGATTATACTTATTCCCTGTGGAGCTTTTTCACCTCCATTTACCTACTCTTAGGATCTGTACTGAGTAAGTGAAATAGTTGAGGCTGTGAAATTTGATTCCTTTCAAGCATTAAGGGGAAATTGTTGAATAAATCTGCGTAAAAGAAATCCACAACACAAAGTTGAGGAGCTTAGCCTATGTGTTAATCATTGCTTTGTGCTGTTTGCAAAACAACCACCAAATTTGGCCCAAGACAAAATAAAGAATGTTGCCTCATTAACAAATTTGGCAGTGCTCTAGTGACAGTAATCACATTTTTATTCTATTTTCATATTCAAGACTTCAAAGCAGCTTTAAAAAAATTCATTAACAAAGCAGGTTGCAGTATGCCAACCGGTAGCTGCATCAGCATAGTCATATATAATTTTGTGAACATTATCTAGGAGGGCAGAGTTTAGCTTTAACTGTAGGAAATATACATACACAAAGAAACATGCCAGATAAGATTAATGAAAATGCACTCTTAAAAATAAATGTTTTTCTCAATGGAAGGGGAAAGAAATCCTACAGCATAATTTGTTGTTTGGATTTTAAGTGCTGTGGTCAGTCGTTAACGAGCAACATTATTGAAGGAAATTTACAAAGACTGAATTTTTGCAAAATACAATTATATAAAATGGTAAGAATGGATATAAAATGTGCCAATTTTTTCAAACTTATTTTAAAAAATGAGTCAAGTATATTAAAACATTTACTTGTAAAAGTAAAAAGGAATGTAGCTACATAAATGAAATAACAAGAGAAATCAATTTCAAAACCAAGTGTGATACAGATGTTGTGAGATTGTATGCATTCATATTGAAAAGGTGTAAAAGTAAGGAAATAAAAAAATCAAGTGTCTCAAAGATTTAAGCAAAGGGCCAGACTGGAACAAGATCATGGGCTTGCAACTGTCTGAAGGTCAGTCCTTGCTTATTTTTCTGAGGCTGGTTTTACTACAAATCTGACTCAGGTTTTAGTTAGGTTTGCATATTCAATCACCTGCACTGGAAATGTATCTAATCGTATCTGTACATTTTGTGAATGATGCATCTATATGTACAGACATGAAGATCCTAGAAAATCCTTTATTTTGACATCCAAATTAAATTAGAAATGTCAATATGGAGGAGGAGTGGTGGCCCATTGTACTTTGGATGATGGTTGACATGCCTCACACAGATCTGACCTTTGGCCAGGGCAACGGGAGCCATTGGGGCTCCATGTGCCTAGCATCCAGCAGGTATCATAGGTTTCTTCATGTGACATTAAGATTCCAAAAAATCATGATCCTTTTGTACATTTGCTGTGACTGATTGTATTGGGTCTATTTAAAGCTTTGAGCACATTATCTATCTGTAAATTAATAGGTTCAATTAATGAGGCAAATTAACAAGAGATGAGGAGTAATTAAGTGACCTAGAGTAAGGCCCAATTAAATTATAGAGATCATGAAACAAGTTCTTTGAATCATTGGATATGATTGCTTCTTATTTTTCTCCTAATATCACAGTTGGTACTGAAGTCATTCTCTCTTTGGGTAAATTCAAAGAGGCACCAGGGATCTTAACAGTCCATGGCATATATGTGAAGAATGGATGAAGTGGTATATACATATACCAACTCATATATATATATATATATTCATATATATTCAAATTTCATTCATATATATATATATATGTTGCCAACACCCCAAAACTGACCAGATAGTTCATAAAGCTCTAAAGCTGTATCAGGCATGCTGAACATTCTCTTTTCTACAGCAAGTATGTAGGTATGTGTGTTTAAAAAAAATATTTAGCATTTTTTTCATAAAAACTTGGAGTCATTGATAAGTAACGTATATAATGCAACATAAATAATAAAATAAGTGCCTAAGACACAATGAAAAAAGAAAAACAGCATATCTTAAAGCCAAGACTAAGGAAAACATGAATGAAAATAAAATATCAGGTAAAAGAAAAGAAAAAACAAAACGTATTCAGGAATGCCCAAATGTTCACAATTGCTATAGTTCATTTTCCTGATGTGTAAAGCGCCAGCTTTATTGGTGCTATTCAGTTCTAAAATGTCAAATTTCATTCTCACATCCGCTCTGAGAAAGAGAAGCAAGTTCTTACCTCACAAACTGTAAGTGAAAGAAATATCAGCATAGAAAAATTAGATGCCAAGTACAGAATCACACAATTGCTTACTGAAAGGTCTGAGATTAAGACTAAGCATACTGGCTCTTGGCCAAGTGTACTTTTCCTAATGTCCAGGTTCGCCCCTTGACTTGAAGACTAGGACAGGAGCTACACATTGTCTGGAGTTGGAGGAGACAGGTTTGGCTCCTAAAAGGTAAGTGATATGGAGATAGACAAGGACACAGAGCCCTGTGCTTTTGTTTCTCGTAGACTATGTTCACAGGATCACACATGGTGCACAGAGTCTGCTGATTCTCTAAATACAGTTTGCCTCTTACAGTATTCATGATTTTCAATACAAATTAGTAGGGTGGAATATAATAAAAGGATATCATCTTTCCAATGAGCAGCCAGACTTTCATTTTCTGTGAGCTAGGAGTATGTATGAATAAACATATTGTTAATCATCGAAACATGCTCATTTCAGTTCATTTGGTCATGACCCTGGCTTATTTTTCCCGTCCTCTTTCAATGAATTGGTAACATCCTCTTTATTCATTTGATTGATAATAGGATGTTTCTGGGAGTTGTATTTTGGTGGAAAATAAGAAATAGATTTATATCTACATTGTTGATTAGTTATTAAAAAGCAATTTAATATAGAATGGTAATTTCAGATGGTCAAAATTCATCTTGCTCCCACCTGGGCTCAGGCTGGGGTTTCAGATGGTCAAAATTCATCTTGCCTCCACCTGGGCTCAGGCTGGAGTCTCAGATGGCCTCACTCACAGGTCTGGCATTTAGGTGGGGTAATGGGAACAATTTGGACTCCATGTCACAAATATCTAGCAGGTAGTTCAGGGTTTCTCAAATGACATTTGCATTTTAAAAAATCGACCAAAAACAACAAAACCAAGTATGTTCAAGCCTCGGTCTGCATAATGGTTACTAATGGGAGAAATTAGAATTACTGGGGCTATGATTTTTGCAGCCTTCTACAATGCTAGCTTAATTTCAGATTTTTCCTAATTGCCTTGTAAAATATGAATGTTCTATTAAATTTACATGGCTTCTGTCCCTGTCATTATTATAGCGATCTTATAAATCAAATGAATAAGAATGTAGTGAGGAGCCATTGTATCTAGCAAACTGCACTCAGTTTTGGGATGAGGGAAAGATTCTCAACTGCTTTCATTAGTTTATCATGTATGATAATCTCCTTTTCTAGTTCATGAGATGGCTGTCAATGTTTTAAAATTTCTTTACAAATTGGACACTTTTTTTATTAATCAATATTTTTTATTTTGGTATTGTGGGGTACAGTTAAGGGTTAGGTATACGAATATGTTTCGTTCAGGCACCCTTGTTGGTAAGGGATGTCTCCCCGTCCCCAGACAGATATTGACTAAGTTAATCCAACCTCCCTTCCCCCCCCCAATAGTTTCCCACCACTGTCAATCCTTTTCTTATAATATTATGATAGATGTTTAAGGTCCACAATATGAGTGAGATCATGTGATACTCAGATCTTTGTTTCTGTGAGAGGTCACTCAGTATTATAGACTCTAGTTCCATCCAGGTTGCTGCAAAATTCATCAATTTGTTCTTTTTTTATGGCTGTGTAGTAGTCCATCATGTATATGTACCACATTTTTTTAATCCAGTCCTCTTTTGATGGACAGCATGGTTGGTTTCAGATTCTTGCTATTGTGAACAATGCTGCAATAAACATACGTGTGCAGGTATCTTTTTCATAGAGTGACTTGAGTTCTTCAGGGTATATTCCCAGTAAGGGGATTGCGGGGTCATAGGGGAGTTTGATATTTAGAGATTTTAGGAATCGCCACACTGTTTTCCACAGAGGTTGCGCTAGTTTGCACTTCCACCAACAGTGTATTATAAAAGAGAGACTACTACTGCAAGCAATTCTCATTAGGGTTGTGTGATCATTTTTCCTAAAAAGGAAAGAGAAACACTGTTGAAAAATCTCTGTCAACCCAGAGTTACTGCTGGAGTAGGATGAAAGCCAGAATCAACAAAACAAATATACCTCACAGGTGGCTGCCCCTTCAATCTGATATTTTCCAACTGTTTGTTTAGCATTTAGTGTGAATGGGAAGAACCTAACTCTCTATTAGAAACACTTTATCTTTATTAAAATACAGGAATCTCTTCTACACACTCAGTGTAACATGACCTATAAACTTAAGTTTGCTATCATTGCATTTTTCCGTTGCTCATGAATTTGTTGATCACTGATATTCTAGATAATTCTAGGCACCTACACCTTTTTTTTAAAGGAGGAGGTATAAAAGTATGTTCAGAAAATACTTTCATGTTACTTGATGAAGACTGTAGAATGTTGTGATCTAACACATGCAATATAGAATTGACTCCCTAGTTGCAATCCAAGTTCTTCCATTTTCTGCTTGTGTCACCACAAGCAAATTATTTAACATTCTTAAGCATCACATTTGTGCTCTGAAAAATAAGGATGATCATTTCAATCTCTAAACATTGATGTAAGAATTACAGAAAATGATATGCAAAGAGCATGTAACATAAACGCAGCATTCAATAAATAGGAGCTATTATCACTAATTTTGCTTACAACAATGGTCTTTCCATTATAAACTTATATGTCCTTAAGTCTGTGAATTTAATCAAATGATCTTGCTTTTGGACAAACTTAAAACGACACTCAGAAGAGATAAAATTATATTTCTGAAAGAATGTATACTTTTATTTTCAAAACTATATTTTATATTTTAAAAAACAACCTTCAGGAAACATTATTCTCAATAACTGGATAAAAACGTTTCTGAGGTTATCTCAAAGTTTGGACTCCTCTTCAATTTCAACTCTCACATCATAAGTAAAAAAGCAAATCATCCGAGGCTTTCTTTTTCTCAAACACAGCATTGGCAGGCATTATCACCCTTTACTAAGCTCTATTCGATTCTTTATCATATAAAAATTTGAATCTCAGGTTGCTACTGAACATCACATATTTTATTAAGATGATGATATTTTAAAAACCCATACTAGTGCCTGAAAGATACATTAACTTTCTCATAGACTCTGTCTAGGTAGCAGTTTATATTCTGAAAAAAATCTTGTTATCTACAAATTGAAGTATGTTTGGCAGTAATTGTGACATTATTTATCTAATGAAGATATAAGCTTAGGTATATCTATTATATCTGTGTTAGCATCTGCTGTGTCATTTTTAAAAAATATTAACTTACACAAATTATCAAATGTCTTTTATGGATATATTTTGTCTTTGTGTATACTTTTTCTTCCCTATGAATTCTTATAAATATTTTTCTCCCTTTTGTTGTGCAGTACCCATTCTGCAGTCATGCAGTCCTAGGCCTGGCCCTGGTTGTACTGACAAGTGTAACGTGAAGGGTTATTCAGTTGCACATAGTATGGAGCTCTGTGTTAATGAACATTTCTCAGTGTTTCTCATTGGCATTCTCAGTTTCGATTCATTCTCTCTCATGTTCTCTCAATGATTGTGGATTCTGTAGCTTATTTGCTTTTTATTGACATCTTCCGTAGTTCCTGTTTCCATCTCTTCTTGATTTCTTCCATTCTATCTTCATTATTTCCACTCTTTTCCCAAGTCTTTCCTGAGGCACAGATTCCCTAGCCTCTCTCTTACTTTGCAAGAACATTTAAATATATGTCCTTTTAATTTTTACTCTCAGTAATGACTAGTTCTTATGGATACTTTGGGTATTGATATGTTAAGATAAATGGAGATTTATTGTATAAATTACATAGACATGAATTAGTTCAAAGTAATCGATTAGTGACTTAGTGAAGACTAAGATTTAAAATTATATAAGATAGGCTCAAGGGGAAAAGATACAAATCAAATCTTAAAAAAACATTGCCCCGGGATTATGTCCTCTTAGAACATGTTCATTATTCCCCAGATACAATTTGGATGTAAATATGAATAATTCTAGTTCAATAATTTTACAATTATTCAATTAATTTACAACTCAAGAGTGAAGTTGGTGTCTTATACTAAGAAATGCCCGCAAAGTCTTGGGATTTCATCTTCTATCTTTCAATATTTAGCCCATCATGGAGCAGGTCGCTTACCTTCCCTAAAGTAAAGATCCTTTATCTGTTAAAAAAAAAATGGAGGGAGGGGTAATATGTATACTTTAGAGTTTATTTAAGGATCATAGCAGCAAGGTGAGGACTACCATAAATGCTACCAGCATTTGGAGAAAAATATTCTCTAGTGTTTTATAAATCACAAGAGTTAGTGTTAGTGAATGCAGGGTTTGAGTTTCTGCTCATGGAGCATACTAGTGGCCTAATGCTACATTTGTCACTTACCGTACATAATCCTGGCCTCTAATCTGGAAATGAGTATCATAATAGTTCTGAATTATAAATCAGTAATGCCTGCTCTCAGCACAGCAGTGGCATCCATGAATTCTCCTACTGAGTATAGTTTTCCAGCACAAAGTAGAACCCACCAAATATGTAGATTGATTGATTCTTACAACTTTAAATGTATCATTAAAAAACACAAACTTAAGTAGGTCATAAGATTATCATACATAAAAAGAAGAGACAATAGTGATGTTGACACAAAATTACAGCTCTCAACAAAACTTCATGAATCCATATACTGATAAAGATTAAAGAAAATTTTACTTTGAAAACGAAGATTGATAATTATATTTAGCAGCAAAAAATGATGATGAAAAAACTTCTAGTTACCACAAAGAATTTAAAGTTAAAATTAGTTGGCAGATAGAACTTGAACCTCATTTTAAAAATGATTGAAGCTTGGGTTAAGGTCCTTAAGATAAAAACTCAAAAAAAAAAATAGCTCATCACTCAAAAAGTTATTGTTACTTTTTTTATTAAAGCATTTTTTCCTGTTCTGACATACTGAGAGATTGAAAAGCTCTTTCTTCTTTAGGTTAAATCTCACACTAGATTCCCATGTTTCTCTTAACTCCTTTTTTTTTATGGGAATGCCATTATGAGATAATCTCCCCAGATATCTTTACCCAGAATGTTCTCATTTGTTCACAGAATGTAAAATCTAGAGATACCTAAATCGGAGATCACTTGTAATAGGTTGAATTGTATTCCTCCCAAATTCATATATTATCTTAATCCTCAGTGCTTTAAAATGTGACTGTATTTGGAGTCTAGTCTTTAAAGATGTCACATGAAGTCATTAAGGTAGGCCCTACTCCAATATGACTGGTGACTTTATAAGAGGAAATTAGTACATAGAAACAGAGCACATATATATGAACACCAAGAAGAAGATGGCCATTTATTAGCCACAGAGAAAGGACTCAGAAATCATCCCTAACAACACCTTGATCTAGGATTTCAGCTTCCAGAATTGTGAGCACATACATTTCTTTTATTTAAGACACATGATCTGTGGTATTTGTTATGGCATCCTTAGCAAAATAAGACATCCCTCCTCACTTTGTTTTCTTATAACTGGATTTAGAAAAATCTCCCATATTATCTCACTTTATAACCTACTTAATATCTGAAAATTGATCTTTAGATCAAGATCTGCATGACTCTGAGGAAACTTTTTTTTTTTTTTTTTTTGAGTTGGAGTCTCACTCTGTCGTCCAGACTGGACTGCAGTGGCTGCTCCCGGCCACCGCAGCCTCAACCTGCTGGGCTCCAGTGATCCTTCCGCCCCAGCCTTCCAAGTAGCCGGAACTACAGGCGCGCGCTACCACGTCCGGCTCATTTTGATTTATTGTAGAGATGAGGTCTCGCCAAGTTGCCCAGGCAGGTCTCAAACCCGCGGGCTCAGGCAATCCACTCACCTCAGCCTCCTGAAGCGCAGGATTACAGGCTGAGCCACTGAGCCCGGCTACTTACTTTTTTTTTTTTTGAGTTGCAATCTCACTCTCACCCAGACTGGAGTGCAGTGGCCAGCTACCATGCCCGGCTAATTTATTTATTTATTTATTTATTGTAGAGATCAGGTCTCTCCAATTTGCCCAGGTGGGTCTCGAACCCATGGGCTCACAATCCACTCCCCTCGGCTTCCCAAAACGCTGGGATTACAGGCTGAGCCACCGAGCCTGGCAGGAAACTTGTATTTTTATACATATTTTTACACATATTGCTAACAGTGAAACTATGACTTGAATCTTTCATTGTTGTCTTTACTAAGAGGATATAACCTTTGAGTTTGAATATACAAAAAATAAAATAAAATTTCAGTGTAACATTGCACACAGTTAATGTTCTAAGGTAGTTTTATAGGGCCATTTTTTATCCTCATGTAAAACATTTGAGTTTATATGCGAAGCCAAAGAAAAATATTGTCTTAAAAAATGGTTTTCTAGACTTGTCTCTAATTTCAAAATGCTCATATTAAAACTGATGCATAAAGTTTTTATAAGTACTTTAAAACATCTGGGAATTTGACAGAAGATTGCCACAATTGGTCTACTTTTTATTCATGTTTGACAGTCTAAAGAAATATTTTAATTGAGAAGAATTAGACAAAAAGAGAAATATATACTATATGCATCTTTATTTTGTCCATTCAGATAATTTTGAAGTCAATGTTCATTTGCAAAGGCCAGAATCCCTACAGTCAACCTGAGAAGACTTTAGATATAATTCCACAAGTGTTTGTTTTTTTTTTGTTGCCAACAATTGTAGCAGTTGCTCTGACATCTTGAATGAATATAAAGATGAATAAGTCATGTCTCCCTTTCTCAAAGATTTTGCAGTCTGGTGGAGAGACAACATGTATAATGTCATTTAACACAGTATTGCTATAAGAGATTCCTGTATATATAGCAGTGCTGATCAACAAGTTAGAAGTGATCTCAGGTTGACTGATACCTTAGCACAGAGTAAAACAGATTTGAGGCAGGAGCACATTTTAAAAATGTTTTTGTGTGCTACAAGGCAAAGAGAAAAAGTATTGCTCAAAAAATAGAAGATAGTTGGAAAAAGACAATTTGAACATGAATGATATGAGAAGCAATATTTAAATAAAGATAGAGCTAAGAAAGAAAGAATAAAAATGTCACCTGCTCATCTCATTTTCCCTCCCAAATGAGCCAGGAAATAAATAGAGGCCAACAGCAGGGACTTTGGAAAGAGGAGAGCTTGAACTAGACCACATACAAAGGGGAAGAACTATTTGAATTGGATCTGTAAATGCAGAAGAGTATCATTATTCCCAAGCCAATTTCTCAAAATTGTACAAAAAACAGACTACAATTAGATCAACTTGAATTATTGCTCATTTGTTGCTATAGCCAACATGTGGATATTTATCAGCATCATTCATTCCTGAAACATGCATTGAGTGCCTACTATGTTCCACACAATTCAATAACAAATGAAATCAAGCTAAGAGCCAAGTGAGGCTCTAACACTGGATATTCACTTAGAAATAAAAATATCTTCATCAAGAGTATAGTCCATGTGTACAGAACTGTAGCAGGGCACAATATGGCCAAACGCTCTTACTCTCCTCAGGAAAACACATCAAGTTTTATCTGGGACTTGGTTTCAACTGCCAGTAGTTCTGGAAAATCACAACTTGATAAGAGATGTGTAATATCAAAACTAACATTTAAATTTTTTTTAACCTTTAGTTTTTTATTTTAAAGATGTGGGGTACAATTCAGGTTTACGCATACAAATATTCATTATGCAGGTACCTTTGCTGATGAGGTACATCCCCCCCCATCCCTGGCAATTTCCCTCAACTGCCAGTCCCACTCCGCCTCCCCTGGCAGTTTCCCACTATTGCCAAACTCTTTTTTATAGTATTAGGATAATGGTTCAAGGTCTGCTTAAGAATGAGAACATATGGTACTCTATTTTTTTGCTTCTGTAATAGATCACTAGGTATGATAGACTCTAAATCCATCCAAGTTGCTGCAAAGTTCATATGTTGTCCTTCTTTATGGCTGTATAATATTACATTGTGTATATGTACCACATTTTTTTTTTATCCAGTCCAGCTTTGATGGTTGGCTCCATGTTTTTGCTATTGTGAATAGAGCTGCCACAAATATGCATGTGCTGGTATGTTTGTTGTAGAATGATTTGAGTTCCTCTGGGTATATTTCCAATGGGGGATTGCTGAGTCATATGGAAGGTCAATTTCTAGTTCTTTCAGAAATCACCACACTGTCCTCCAAAGATGTTTCACTCAAAACTGATTTTTTTAAATGACAGAGAGAAAAATAAGTTTTAGACTAATTATAAAGATGAAAAAATGCTCATCTCAACCAATTCTGTGGGAGGAATATCTAAAGAGTGGTTGGCAGCCAAGTAACCACATAGCTGTGTGATGACAACCTGAGCAGAGAAAAAGGAATGCGTCACAAGTGGAAGATATTCCAGGGGCATATTAAAGTAGAAATTCAAGGGAAAAATGGCTCTATGGGGTCACAGAATAAGCTTTGTCACAAAGTCTGTGACAAATGCTGTTTGCCACATATATTTAATGTCTAATAGGAAAGATAATTCTGGGTTCTCTTTACCTCTCGGGGTTATTATGAGTTTGATGTGACATACAGGTGTTAAAGTACCTTAAAAATGTTAAAGACCAGATAAATGGGAAGGTTTATGATTAAAAATTAAGTTTAACTGCATTGAGAAATGCCACAAGTAGACAGACGTGCAGAAGTGTTATCTTCAAGGATGTGAAATGAACTATGGGGAATGAGTCGGTGAAAAAACATTCCTCATAATCATGCCCACACGTAAATCTATTGCCACTAGAAGTACCTTTATCCAAAGGGGGCATAATCAGTCACTAGCAAACAATCCAATCAATGTAAAAAATCACATGATCTAGCTAAGGAGCCATTTTGCACATCTTTAAATGTGTTTTTTTCCTGATGGATGATTAAACAGGCTGTTAATGCCCTTTCTCTGTGTGTGATTGTGAAGGGACACTGAGTCAAAATTATAGTTTAAACAAAATAAGGACATCTGCACTTATCCTGTAATATCACATGATATGTAAAATCATGATTTACAACCCATTCCTAGGCAAGATGTGTCTAATGCTGATGATGTTTGTCTGTCTCTCGGTTAAATAATAAACGGCTTATTGTCTGGAGCGAGTTCCTGTTCTCCATGAGATAGAATTCTTTTTTTTTTCTTTTTGAGTTGGAGTCTCCCTCTGTTGTCCAGGATGGAGTGCAGTGGCACACTCATGGCCACTGCAGCTTCGGCCTGCTGGGCTCAGGTGATCCTTCCACCTCAGCCTTCCAAGTAGCTGGAACTAACGGCATTTGTCACCATGTTCAACTAATTTTTTGATTTATTGTAGAAATGAGTTATCGCCACGTTGCCCAGTTTGGTCTCGAGCCCGTGGACTCAGGCAATACCCTCACCTTGACCTCCCAAAGTGCTAGGGTGATAGGCATTAGCCATTGTACCCAGCTTGAGGTAGAATTCTTAACTTCTTTTAAGACTAGAAATTTTCCTCTCTTATCCACCATCTCTCAGAGCTGAAAACTAATGACCCCACCAAAATGTTTGCTTTCCTACAACTAATGTCCTAGAAAATTCAGTCATTTAACAAACGTTTATTCAGGTACCAATTATCTTTGCTATGACCACACACTACACAGGATAAACCTAAGGAATTTACCAGCTACTAAGGGAGAAAAGTTATACATATCACTGTGGTAAGATATTTTATATTAATCATCTGCTTCTGTTATGTCTACTCTTTAAGGTTCCACCCCCATTCTGTGTAGCCAATTAGACTTCGTGTACCAATTGCTTTGGGAAGTTCACAAAGGAGAAACTATGAAACCATAGTGAAGTAAAACTCTTGGCTCTTAAGTTCAAATGGCATCATCCACTGAGGTCTTAGACTAAATAAACAAATAATCTGTGATCTGATTTGGTATCTCCCAACGAAACTAGACAAAGGATCCACAGAGTACGTGGGAGAAAGAGGCAGAGGTCCACACTAACAGGAATGGAGTCCATAAAGACAGAATGCAGCTCTGACCCACAGACGTGGATAGTCACCAGCCCCAGAGAACCAGTAGTGGGGCTGTTCGACTCCTAGAGAACCTCATATCTTCATGCAGGGAAACCCTCTCTGAAAAAAAGTTCTGTAGGCAATGATAGGAAGAAAAAAGTTCCCACAATCAGGAAAGATGGGATTTAGCAGAACTGACTAAAAGTCTTTCACTGAGTTGGTGCAGTGATAAGCCAATGCCCATTGGAAATGTTTTCTTAAGTATATTCCATGGCACACAAATATAAGATGAAAAGATACTAATTATTAAAAAAAAAACTTTATAGTAAAACAAGCTTTTAAAAACTTTTTATTCTAAATCTCTCCATGAATGTCTCGAGGTTCCAGGAAATATAATTCCCAAATTTAAATTATCACAGATTTTTTTTTTCAGGGAATATCACTCTCACAGTATACTAATGTTCTATGGAAAACAGTCTGCAAAAGAAATGTATCAGGGAATATATGGAATTTCTACTATGAGTTAAATATGAATTTAAAAGAATAAACTAGAAAACAATGTGAACATGACCAGAGATGCAGAACAAATGTTGCAAAGGTTCAAAGGAGAGAAATTTTATTCTAGCCAAGGCATATTGAGTGGTTTCAGGAACATGGCCATGGCATTTAACCTTTGTCTTGAAAATCAGGAAAGTTTTGGATATTTGGAAGCAGATGGGGGAAAGTTATGCTGGGATAATAAAATAGCACGAGATCAGGTGAAGCCATAGGAAAGAGAACTACCCTGGGGAAGAATAAGTAGCTTATCTTGGCTGTACAATAGGAAACCCAGACAGGTTAACAGAGATATGAAGGCAGAAGAAGCTGGTTGGGACCAAATAAAAAGAGTACTAATTTCCAGAAGAAGTTTCATCTTTACTTCACAGCAATAACCATGACCTGCTCCAGGTTAATAAGCAAAGTAGTAACATTTCTAAAGCTTGAGTTTCACATTATCAAATTAACATATTCATGATGAACATATTGCCATATTGCATTCATGAGTAATGTAGAGTTAACATTTCAGTGAAAATTTTGAGACAGAAAAAACTATTTTGTGGCACTATCAGTTTTTTCTGCTGTGTACAACTTTGCTGGAATGAACTCTGTTCTTATGACTAGATACTATTTTAGACTTCCTGCCACCTAAGAAACTTCACTACCCTAATTTTTCTTCCTCGTGGATATTTTTAATTTTTCTTCACATCTCTCTGCTGTTCTGTATGCATTCCATCACTTTTCAATTATTCCACATATTTAACAATATCCCATGAGAGAAGAGTGTCCAACTGGTGCATTTTATTTAACAAGAGCTGGTATTTATATAATGAGTACTTCTATGTGGCAATAGTTTTGCATCCATTTATTTTACCCTTCTACGAACTTCATGAGTACACATTAATATTTCCATTGTGCATGTGAGCAGGGTAAGAGGTCAAAACACTTTGCAGATATAACCCAGGGGCTCCAATTGATGTCTGCAGGACTACAAAGGCTGTACACATTCTTAACTCTGTTTATCAATTTATTTCTGGGCCTCTAGAGACAATGTTGCTTACCCTCTTAAGTAAAAACAACAACAACAAAGATTAAAGGAGGTATAGGACATAAATTTAGCTTTAGGAAAACCCACAGATCATTTAATGTTGGCCTATTCCCTTCATGCAATCAGTCACCATGTCTGATAATTTAGAAATTACTCTCAATCCACTCTATTAAGTAATATTCACTGAAATGTTAAATGGCTCTTTTTTATCTAAAGGATATTTGGTATACTACATCAAAGCAAAGAAGCAGAACGCAATTGAGTAGTTACTTTTCAGAGTGGCTAAATGCAACACAGCTAATTTTCTTTTCTTTTTCTTTTTTCTTTTTGGAGTAGGAGTCTCACTCTGTTACCCAGTCTGGAGTACAGTGGCATGCTCACGGCCACCACAGCCTCGACCTCCTAGGCTCAGGTGATTGTTCTGCCTCAGCCTTCCAAGTAGCTGGAACAACAGGTGTGCACCACCATGCCAGGCTGATTTTTTGGTTTATTGTAGAGATGAGGTCTCACCAAAATCCCTAGACTGGTCTCAAACTCCTGGACTCAGGCAATCCTCTTATCTCCACCTCTCAAAGTGCCCGGTGCTAATTTTCTTTAAGAATTGTTTAAAATATTTTTTTAATGCCTGACTTTATAAGTTAGCAAAATTTACTTAATAAGAAGTGAACTAAGTTTAAAATCTACTCACAATTTACCAGAAGAAAACTTAAGACTATATAGGTGATTTTCATCAAAGCATTTTTAAGAGTTTGAATTAGGCCTCCATAAAAATGTAAACACTCAAAATAATTGATTAAAGAATAATATGTAAAAGATGAAAAAGAACATAGTTTTGGCAGGAAGAGATTAAATATAGAAAATGAATAGTGTGATGGCAATTAATTTGAGCAAAAATCCAGTTTTTTTTTTGGTCTTACCAGAAATATGACAATCAGGTAAGTTACTTAAACTCTGTATTTTAGTCTCCTAATCTACAAAACAAGATTAAAATAGTTTCTACTTTATATATAGTTGTTGAGAAGCTACGAGGAACTCATAATTGTAAAGGGTGGAGGAAGTGTTTAGTATGTAGTACAAACCACGCAAGTATTGACTGCTATCATTATTAATAAAGGAACTAAAAATAGGAGCTATGAGCATTTAGCACTTCTCTTGAAAAACAAAACAATGAAGTACAGATGTTAAAATATTAAATATGGACAACATCCACAATCAGTGAAGAATTATATAAATGTGGTTGAAAATAGTTCTGAGAATAGAGGAATTATGGCGATCATTAGAAACTCATCAAACCCCTTTCTTCTCCATAGGTACACGGTAGGATTTCATTTCTCAGCATTATTGCATTAGGTGAGACCATGTAACTGAGAGTTAGCCCAGTGGAATATGAACAAGAGAAGCCTGAGTGCTGTAGTGATCATGGAGTGCACAGCCTTCACATCCCAACCTGGCATCTCACATGTTTTGATTGTCATAAAACATGAGCATTTGTTGCTTGAGGCCACTTAGTTTTTGAAGTTGTTTGTCACAGGAGTTAGACTACTACAAATTACACTTTTCACACTTACTAGTGGTATAATCTCAGAGGCTTATTTATCTCAATTTCCTTTACTCTGCTGTAAAACTCCCATTATAAAATTTGTAAGAATTAAATAGTATAGCTATGGTGCTTGCAATAGAGTGGAAACCCTGTATAGGATAGTTAAAACTAAATTTGACAATGACTTAGTCAACAAATTCCAAGCACTGAGATGTCTGTGTTATGTAGAACAATTGGCTGTCATGTTTTTTTTAAAAAATAATACATTTATTTAGTTGGCAGAATACTTTTCAATAGTTGATTTCATAAGAATACAGCTCTCAAAATTACCATTTAAAAAAATGCTTTCCCCAGTTAAATTGTATTGACATTTGAAGAAAAGAACAGGGTTTTCTTTTCTTTCTTGTGTCCCTGCACCAATTTGTCCAATTTCTTCTGTAATAGAGTATCTTGTATTTAATATGCACAACAACTGCAGGTCATTAATTCTTTAAGTCTTTCCTAAATCAATCCTCTGGATGTGGTCTAGAATCTTAATGTAGTTTTGATAGTTGGGAATCTCATCTAATTTATTACATAGAGAGAGGTGTACAACAGGAAAAATGCATATTAATTACTTATGTGAATACATATTTTCTTTGCAAGAATCTGTTTTCTTTTCAAAATGGTCATGAACATATAGCTATCCAAGGAAGGCTGTACAAACCCCCTTCATCAATATAGAAATTCTGTATATGAGTATACTATTATGCATGCATATATTATATAACTGTCATCTATTTTTTTAGAGTCAGCTAGAGAATGGTTAAGAACAAGTTACAGCTTTGGTTTTTTAAAATTTTTTAATGGAAAATAAAATATACAGCCAGAAAAAAATGCGTTAAGCATTGATGTAAAATTAACAATTTGCTACTAAATACGCTGTTGTACAACTACCAATAAAAGAAACATAACAACAATGCCAGCACCTCAGAAGCCCTTTAGATGCCACTTTCCAATTAAAATTCCTCCCTTTCCCCTAGGTGAAACCACTCTCTTGACTTTTGTGGTAATGAATTTCTTGTTTTCATTATACTTTTACCACCTAACTGCATCCTTAAACACCATAGTCTAATTTCTATGGGTTTTTCAAGCTTATGGAACCACTAGTATTATTCTTTTCTAGGTTTTTCTTTAACTCAACAATACATTTATAAAATTTATTTATGTTAATTTAGGTAATTGTAGTTCATGGATTTTCAATGCTGTATAGCGGTTGCTTGAAAATTTCACAATTTACATGTCTATTTTACTATTGATGGGCATTTGGGTTACCTCCAATTCAAAATTATTGCAACTATGGTGCCATTAACATTCTTGTGCTAGTCAATAATAATGTTTTATTTATTATTAATTATTTATTTATTTTTATATTTTATTTTAATAATGTAGGATACAGATATTTGTTAAAAGAGTAGATCTCATGTAAAGTGTTCTTACCACAAATAAATAATAAAATAAACAAAATAAAAATTATCGTACATGTCTCCTGGTGGTCCTAGTGGCCATGGACACACCTTCTGGATATTACCTGGAGGTATAACTGTTGGCTCAGAAAAAACACTTTATATTCTTACCAGCAGATTATGAGTGATCCAATGACTTCCTTTCCTTGCCAACACATGGGCAATATAGTGGGTGTGTTATATTATTGCAGTTTTAATTTTCACTTGCCTAATTGCTAAGGAAGTTGGACACATTTTCATGTTTATTAGAAATTTGTAGTTTATTTGTAAAATGCTTATTCAAGTTTTTACCCTTTTTTTTGGTTATTTATCTTTCTCTTACAGATTTGCACAATTGTTATATATATTCTAGATATAGCTTTTTGTTCATTTACTTGTTGAAAAAATGTTTCTGTCATTCCATGGTTAATCCTTCTGTTCCCCCCCCCCCCTTTTTTTTTGAATTGGAGTCTGTTTCTGGTCGCCCAGGCTGGAGTGCAGTGGCACACTCATGGCCACCCCAGCGTCAGGCTGCTGGGTTCTAGTGATCCTTCTGCCTCGGCCTTCCAGGTAGCCAGAGCTACAGGAGCATGCTACCATGCCCGGCTAATTTTTGATGTATTGTAGAGTTGCCCAGCTGGTCTCCAACCCGTGGGCTGAGGCAATCCTCTTGCCTCAGCCTCCCAAAGTGCTGGGATTACAGACTGAGTCACTGAGCCCAGGTGGCTAATCCTTTCTATAAGTGTTTTATTTGCTGAACAGGAGTCCCTAATTTTAATATAATATGATTTACCAACCTTTTCTACTATGGCTATTGATTTTGAAATCCACTTAGAATATCTTTTTCAAACTTGAAGATGAAAAAGATTCTTGTAGGTAATCTTCTTGAAACTTTGCAGCTAAATAGCTTTCAAATTGAGGTTACAAAGGATCTTCAAAAAGTTTATGGAAATGTGTACTATAAACAGACTGTGCATGGACTTCAAAAATATTTTGCATAAAAATAAAGTTGCACTAACTTGCAATAACAGGTCTGAATAGGATCTAGTTTGAGATACTAAAAAGGATAAACTATCACTTTTAAAAGAGCTCTTATTAGATAAATATAAATTATGCTAAGACTATAGCAAGAACAAACATAAAATTTATAGTGAAGCTTGGATACAAGAATGGTGAAATCACTGATTGTTTCCCCAAAAGTTTTTGGGGAAAATTATCCAAAGAAATCAGCAGTTTACAAATGAGTAACTCATTTTAAGAAGAAACAAAATGATGTTAAAGATGAAAGATGAAGCCCACAGAACCAGACCATTTGCATCAATTTTCAAGGAAAATTTAATCTTGTTCATGCCCTCGTTGAAGAAGACTGACAATTAACCGCAGAAACAATAGTCAACATTATAGGCATCTCAGTTGACTCAGCTTACACAATTCTGACTAAAAAATTAAAGTTGATCAAATTTTCACTTGATGGGTGCCCAAATCATTGTGTCCAGATCAGCTGCAGACAAAACAGAGATTTCAATGAAAATTTTAAGCAAATGGGATCAAGGTCCTGAAGCATTTCTTTAAAGATTTCTATCAAGGGATAAAATGTGGCTTTGTCAGTACTATCCTAAAGACAAAGCACAATCAAAGCAATGGCTAGCAAGAAATGAAAGTGGTTCATTCAAAGCACAAGTGGACTATTCAAGAGCATGGGCCAGGGCAACAATTTACTGGGATGGTCAGGACACTGTTCTTTGACTTTCTGAAGAGGTAAACAACAGTAACATCTATTTATCACAAGAGTGTTTGAGAAAGTTCTTGTGGACTCTGTAATTGTTCATTTGTCTATTATTCAATCCCTATACTAATACCACACTTTCTTGATTTTTTATCGATTTAAGATAAGACTTCATATCAAGTTAAGAAACTCCTCCTGTGTTCTTTTTTTTTTTTTTTTTAAGGAATCTTGGCTATTATCGACTTATTCTTTTCATGTACATTTTAGTATTAACTTGTTAAGTTTTATTTCATTATCAAGTAAAAAGCATGCTGGAATTCTTTTTAATAGACTTTATTTTTTTAGGACAATTTTAGGTTCACAAAAAATTGAACAGAAGGTACAGAGATTTTCCTTATGCCACCTGCCCCCACATATGTATTCCTTCCTCCCATTATAAGCATTACCCACCAGAGTGCTACATCTGTTACAATTGAAGGACTTGCAGTGACATACCTTTACAGCCCAAAATCTATTGCTTACACTGGGATTCACTCTTGGTCTCATACATTCTATGGATTTGGAAAATGTGTAATGACATGTATTCTCCACTATAGTTTTAAACAAAGTATTTTCATCAGCTTAAAAGTCATCTATGTTCCACCTATTTATCACACTCTTTGACTGCCCCACTCTGGAAACCACTAATACTTTTACTATTGTAAAATAGTTTTGTCTTTTCCAGAATGCCATATATTTAGCATTACAAAGTATGTAGACTTTTCATTAACTTCTTTAACGTAGTAATATGTATTTAGCTTTTTTCATGTATTTTCATGTCTTGATAGTTCATTTCTTTTTAATCTTGAATAATATTGTGTTGTCTGGACATACCACAGTTTATTTATCCATTGACCTACTGAAGTACATGGTTGCTTTCACATTTTGGCAATTATGAACATCTGTGCAGGTTTTTGTGTAAGTATACTCTGAGTCAATACAAAAATATGCAGTTAATCTTATGGTAAATGTATGTTTACTCTTATTAAAAAATTGCCAAACTGTCCTCAAAGTTGTTATATAATTTTACTTTCTTATTAGCAAAGAATGAGAGTTCCTGTTGCTTCACATCCTTGTCAGCACTTGATGTGGTCAGTGTTTTGAATTTTGACCATTCTAATAGGTGTGTAGTGATATCTTACTGTTTTCATTTCAATTTTCCTGATGAGATGAGAGTATCAATTCAGATAATTATTTTCCATCTGTATGTCTTCTTTGGTGAGATGTTTGCTGCTATTTTAAATTGGACTGCATTGAATATTGACATGAATCTGGGGAGACGTGTGACCTTTGTGATATTGAAACAATGATTATGTGCCACAAACTAAATTATGTCTCCCACAAAATCATATGTTGAAGCCCTAATACTCAGTGTGATGGCATTTGGAGGTAGGATCTTTAGGAAGTTATTAAGGTTAAATGCAATCATAGGTGTGGTGCCATAACCTGATAGGATTGGTAGCCTTATAAAATGAGAAAGCTCATTTAATAGATAAACATATGATCTATTCTGGAGAATGTTTTATGGGCACTTGAGAAGAATATGCATTTTGCTTTAATGGATGGAGAGGTTCATATATATCAATTAAGTCTAATTGGTGTGTGGTATTGTTCAGGTCTTCTATTTCCTTGCTGATCTTCTGTCTAGTTTAAATGGAATATTTGGTCTTTATTCTTATTGAATTGTCTATTTCTCTTTTTGTCAGTTTTGATTTATATATATTTGTCTTCTCTAATTAGGTACATATATATTTGTAATTGTTATAACTTCCTAATGAATTGAGTCTTTTATTACAAAAGATTGCTTTTTACCTTAGAAAATATTTTTGTTTTAAAGCTTATTTTGTCTGAAATTAATATAGCTCTCATGGTTCCTGCTTGCATGGTATAAATTTCCCATGTGTTTTGAATTGTCTATTTCAACCTTGTTGTATCTTTGAATCTAAAATATATCTCCTCTCCAAAGCATATAAATTTGACTATTTTTTAATCTAAAAAATAAATAAACAAATAAATAAGTGATAAAATCTATCACTTATTATTGGATTGTTCAATTCATCCACATTTAATATTGTTAGATTTGCATCTGCTATTTTTCTTTTGACCTTCTGTATATCTTATGTCTCTTTGTGTTCTTCTGCTCCTCCTCCACTGTTTTGTTTTTTTGTTCAATAAGCATTTTCTAGTATAACATTTTAAGTCTTTTAAATACATTTTTAAGTTACCTTTTTAGTGGTTACTTGAGGGCTTGTAACATACATATTAATTTATCAGAACCTACTTCAAATTTATATTATCTTAATTCCAGTGACCTTGATAAGTTTTAATTTTATAAAACTTTATTCCTCTGGCCTTATTTTGGTGCTATTCTTTAATATTTTATTATCAATTGTGAAGTTTATATTCAGTTTTTTTATGGTTAAACATATCAGTAAATCTCTTTTTGTTTGTTAAAAAATCTGGAATAAATATTAAATTTTACCTAACATTTTTTTCTAAACTTAATGATATAATCATATAATTTTATTTTTTATCCAACTAGCATAATAAATTATCTTGTTTCAACATTTTTTTTGCTAAATCTACCTTGCATTCCTGTAATAAATATATGTAGATATTGATGTATTAATTAGTCAAGTAATGTTTTAATTAGTCAAGTAATATTTTACTTAGCGTTTTGTATCTGTGTTTGTAAATAAGTTTGGCTGAATGATTCTTGCCATATTTTGATGTTGAGGTTAAGATACCACCAAATTGAGGTTTTTTTTTAATAGTTTCTAGAAAAATGTCTACAGAAATCATGTAATTTTTTTCTTAGGCATTTGGAAGAATTTACTTGTGCTCTTATTTTGGCCTAAAATTTCTCTGGAAAAAAAGTTTTTTAAAATAATGTAGTTAACCAGGCTCGGTTGCACAGCCTGTAATCCCTCGCTTTGGGAGGCTGAGGTGAGTGAATTGCCTGAGCCCGTGGGTTCGAGACCTGCCTGGGCAACTTGGTGAGACCTCATCTCTACAATAAATCAAAAAACTAGCTGGGTGTGGTAGCGTGCGCCTGTAGTTCCAGCTACTTGGAAGCTGAGGCGGAAGGATCGCCGGAGCCCAGCAGGTCGAGGCTGCGGTGACCTGGAGCGGCCACTGCACTCCAGTCTGTACGACAGAGTGAGACTCCAACTCAAAAAAAATAAAATAAAATAAAATAATGTAGTTAATGTTTGTTAATACTTTGCTATTCTATCCTGTGTCTGTTTCAGTAAGTTGTATATTTCTAGAAATGTGTCCATTCTATCAGAATTTTTAAATATGGATTTCAAAGCTTTTGAATTTGTTAATACTGTGTCTTTTTGATAAAATACATTGTGGTCCAGCAGACCTTGAGTGAATCTGGCTTAGCCACCTGTCTGCTATGAAAACTAAGAAAATTCGATTGACTTCTCTGATCCTCAGCTTCCTAATCGTTAACATATGGATAATTAATAGTACCGATTGCATTTCCGGTGGTGAATTTTTTATAGGGGATACTCCTGATGGTACAGAGTATTTAAAATTCCAGATAAAGTATATAAATAATTCTTGAGCTGTAAGGGAAATGAAAAGTATCTTCAGACAGTTTTAACCATCAAGACAGAGATAAATTTGGCATTGAGGTATCTATGAATCACTAGTGGCTTACAAATTAGGCATGCAAAACCTGAAGCAAAAGAGTATGAGAACTGAGATTACTTACTTCACAAAAATCTAGATTCTCTAAAATACAATACTTTCTACAGAATCCTAGAAAAAATAAATTTAGCCATTTGAAGAAAGTTTGTGGATATACATATCTTTCTTAATTTAGATCCCAAGTGAAGCAAAAAGAAAAAGAAAAAGTTATTTGAGAAGTCTTAACTACAAGCAACAGTCCAGGGTCGGGGGTAGAATTCACACAATCTTTGTGTCACTGAAAAAGAAAACAACTCAAGTAATAATTTCTGTTTATTTTGAGCTGGCATTGTCCCCAGGAAGCTGGCAAGAGTAAACACAAATCATTGTAGGAAATACTTTCAGTTCAGCCTGAATGAGTTTACACATACAAAGTTGAATAGAACACAAATTTATGCACAAATACATAAACATCATAAAACACCTAAGGAAATAAGCCACCATGAGCAACAGTCAGCAGACATAATGAACTGCAGAGTCAGAAACACAGATGGCAGAGGTATACCAGAATCTAGAATCATCTAATTCTGAATACAAATGAATATGTATGCTTGATTTTACATTATATATACACACACAAACACACACATTTATAGAGAGAGACTATACGAGGAATCCAAAGCTACTGTATTATAATTTGTGTGACATCTAGGCTCACAAAAGTAAATATATAGATAGATAGATATGCACACACATATATAATTTATATTTAATGAATGTGGTGCTATCAAAACTAATATATTAATATTATATATCAAAACATATTCTTCAACCTAAAACTTTTGGTTTTTTCTAGTTTTAAAACAATGTAAACATTTTAGGGAGAAGGGCTGTGAGCCCCAGCTATTGTACCTCCTGGGCCTAATTGATAATCTGGTCCTGGAAGAAGTAACAGCCAGATTCAGAAAAGAAGCAAACTGAGCTTCTAGATCTTAGAAGATTCAATTATAAAAATTAGAATTTTAACAGATATCTTAAGAGTAAATCATACACAACTGAAGAAGTAATTACTATTGTAAATTAAAAGAGATTTTAACATACATTTTCTCATTTTCAATCAATGGTGTTTTTATGGTACTCTGATTTTTTTTTTAACTGAGCAATTTGTAGGCATTAGCCACTTATTTTATGTCTAGAACTGTGCTGTGTGGAATGAGAAGGCTGTAACAGAAAATATTTAGAAATATATTGTGATTTGAAAATCCCCCCCAATTTTGTGCCTAGTAAATCTAAACAATGATCTTTAAAAATAGACTCTATCTATTCTTTTTTTTCTTTTAATCAATATTTTTTATTATGGTTTTGTGGGGTACAGTTAAGGGTTAGGTGTACAATTACATTTCATACTGGCACCCTGTTGATAAGAGGTGAAAAATATAAGTTTACACTTAAAAAAATTCAACACTGTTTGGAATATTGGACTTAAACTTTAATAAATATACTTGATTTTGATTTGAGCTGTATTTTCTAAGATAATCTAGAGAATCATTTTCTTTAACTTCCCATCATAAAAGGAAGTAAGACTTTGGAGAAGTATATGGCTTTTTTCCTATTCTTAATATCTAAATGTGGTTCTTATCCCAACTATAGACAAACAGTTTACATTTTTGTATATATGTATGCCTTAAATTAAAAAAAAAGATACCTATTATGGTATCTTCAATCACTAATATAGTCTTGGCATATGAATATAAATGAAATATAGTTTGAAATCAACAGAATTCTTGTCCTTTTCTTATAGAAAATGTTCACTTTTCATTTTATTTTTATAAATATTCACTTTTGGTTTTATTTTTTATGTCCAGTACTTCTCTTTTCATTTCTATTTGTATTTTTTACAGTGTCTTGTGTATCCTTTTAGGGTCAAGGTAACACATACTAACTCAAGAAAATGTGCCATCTATTTTTGAATGATTTCATGTGCATAGTCCTAATTAATCCATTTACTCATCTCTTCCATTCTTCTATAGAAATGTATTGACTACTCACTCTGTGTCAGGCATGATGCTTAACAGTAAGAATAAAACATTAAAAAAATGAGAAAGATCTGTCCTTCTGGATCACAGATAAACAATAAGCAGGTAACAAATAGAGGGATTGAACCATCATGGCAAGATTTATGAACTTGGTATCATGTTAAAGAAAAAATGCAGGCATCTACTTTGGATAGGATGTTCAGAAAAGGCCTCTTTGGAGAGTGACATCAATCTGGGGTCCAAAGGATGAGAAGAAGCAAGCCATGACAGAGCTGGTAGAAAAACAATGCCAGCAGAGGAAACAGTGATGCCGAATGTCCTATGCACGAAGTAAATCTAGTGGCCAGGGAACCACATCAAGTTTTGTGGGTCATAGTAAGTAGCCTACTAAGAGAGAAGACTCCGAATTGTTTTAAGCAGAAGAGTGAGGTCAATGTTTATATCAGTTAAGCTTGCTGCTCTGTGGAGAATGATCGGAGGAGGTGATGTAGAAACAGGAAGAGGACTTAAGAAGCTGTGAGAATAGTTCCATGCATGGAGTTATGGGAAAAATATTTTTATATTTCTGCCTGTTCAGGGTTTCTCAGCAAATTTTACTGGAAGTTAAGGCCTGGCATTAAAAGAGCAGACTTTGGAAGTTAAATTATAGTTGATTAAATAGTGTAGCTATTTAGAAAGTTTTCCCTACATTGTATGATTATCTTATCTTCCATATATATATGGAAGAATCATTTTCAAATTTAAAATTACAATATATTATAGTCTTATATATAGATGGAAGATAAGATAGCATTTGGGTAGATAGATATTTACATTTTAAAGAGTAAAATGATGGAGCCTTCAGAAGTTGAGTTTATTTATATTAAGGATAAAGAGTTTTCTTTTCATGTCTCAGGAGAAGAGGAAGGACAGCTTTCTCTCTCCTACATGACAACCCAGATTTATGTTTTTATGATTTCTCATCTACCACACAAATCCTATAGTGTAAGATGGTATTCAGCTCTCCCAGAGATCAGAGCAAAGTGGATCCAATGCAGTTGTTGCTATGCATAAGTCATAATTAACCAGTCTGTGCCTCCAGGAAACCTCATGTTTACAAGCATAATAATATTACTAAATATAAACGTTGAAACTCAATACTGGAATACTAGAGATGACAAATAATAGATGAAATTAAAACATACTCTTAAAGTTATGCCAGAAAACTTTCTAATGGATTATGTGAGGGTTGGAGGATAAAAGGGAGGAGTCGATGATGTTTATTTAAGTAATCCACTAAAGTGTGGTACCATTTACTGAGATAAAGAAAGATTAAAGGAGGAGCAGGTTGTGGATAGAACAATAAAATTCTGTTTTGGCCAATTTAAGTGTGAAATACTTATGCTGCACAATAATACATTTTCAATTATGCAATGAGATGTGAATATCTCTGGCAAGAAAAATTACTATATATTGTAGTCTTAGGGGCATTTGTTATCACATTATCACTGTTTTATCCTACCAAAGTCTATAGTTATTTCTAAGCATAGCACACTTCTTAAAAGACAAAGTTCAGTGACTACTCCACTGGCTTAATTGACTAAAGAGACCTGAAAGAATGATAAGAATTCTACAGAAATAGCTAACAAAATAGACTTTTGACACTGTGAGTGCTAGACTGGAAAATATTTAATATCTAATCTACTCTATCATTTTACAATTCTATGATTCTAAATAATTTTATGAATTTTTCATTGGTGAATCCATGTTGGTAACTCAAGTTGTCACTGTATCCAAAATGTTCCTGTGAGGATAAACTCAACCTAGTAGACTTTCTTTTTAACAAGAAATAATGTAGACAGATTTTACAGAAATCACTAGTTCTGGTTAACAATTGTTTCTAACAAATCACTTCAAAAGCCTTACATAACTATTACAATCTGCTATGATTCTAATATTTGACTGTTATAGTTGGAAGTTATCTTTTTTTTTTTTGGTTGGGGGTCTCTGTTGCCCAGGCTGCAGTACAGTGACACAATCACAGCTCACTGCAACCTCAAATTCCTAGGCTTAATTACTCCTCCTGCCTCAGCCTCCCAAGTAGCTGGGACTACAGGTTTGCACCACCATGCCCGGCTTACTTAAAAAAATTTTTTTGTAGTGACAAGGCCTCACTATGCTGCCTAGGCTAGTCTTAAATTCCTGGGCCCAAGCGATTCTCCCATCTTGACCTCCCAAAGTGCTGGGATTACAGGCTGAGCCACCGAGCCCGGCTGGAAGTTCTCATTTTAATCCCATGGAGTTGCAGTCAAATGGTGTTTTGGGCTGGAAGCATCTGAAGTTATCTTCAATTACACTTTCAGGGGCACTGCTAGGATGACTAGAAGAGATGGGTGGCCTTTTCGTATATCTACATTGGACTTTCTAACAGCTTGGGGATCTCAGGATAGGGGCTTCCTTTGTGGCAAGGGAGACTTATAACACTTCTTACCTAATCACATAAGTCACAAAATATTAATTTTATAATATTCTATTGGTCAAAACAGTCGTAGGCTAGCCAGGAGTCAAGGGACTGGAGAAACAGACTTCATCTTTCAATGGCAGAATGGCTTGCTTGTAAAGGGACAGAAAAATTTGACTTGGACCCAGTCAAATGCATTCCCTTCAGCACAGTTTGACTTGAATAGAAAATAATAGCTTTTGTTTTGGTACTTCAAACTCCAGTCAGGGGTGCTGACCAGATGTAAAAAAATTGTGGGCTCATAGTCAGAATAGATGTTCTAAGAAGGAATTTATAAGACTGCATCTGTCATTCATCTCTGACCCAAATCTCTTAGAAGCAAATCTCTTAGAATCTCTGAGGCTAGGATAGCTGACGGTGTCCTGCTCTGTCCATGTCTTCTCCTATCTCCATATGTGCTATCCCTGCTACCAGAAATGAAAACCCTGCCATGCCTACAATTTTGTCCTTATTGGCTACTAATTATTGTTTTCACACATCTATACTTTATTCTTAATAATTCCACAGTTCAGAAGCTCCCCAATCTACTCTAGAACAATGGTCCTCAAATTGTGGTTAGGGTACCCATATGGTAGGTACATACGCCAGTAGTGATACAGGTAACCATGGTGACACAGAAAAACTTCCCACCAGAGTATTTGTTTGCACAATGAAGTTTAAGAGAATCCATTTCCAGATTCTTCACTCCCATATTTATTTTTTGCTAGAACTGATCAGCTTAAGAATAAACCAGTATTCACAATATTCTGTCATTTAATTTACCAACAATAAATAAATAATAAACAGACAAACAAAGCTCTTCATCCATATCAAATCTTACAGTGAGGTTGTAAAATTCTTTCTGGTTTATAAAATCCACCAGGGCATTAACAAAGCAGAAATTGAAATATTGGCTTAAGGAACATTTTAATATTTAATTTAGGCAACATAAATACATAGAATTTTTTGTCTTTTTCTGACTTGATATATGTATCATGAGTGATAAAGCTTGTTGTTAGAGGGGAAGTATTTTGGCCTATTTAGGGGTGCTGTAAATTAATACAGCTGAAGCAGCACAGGTTAGTGATTCTCTGAAATGTAGGAGGAATGCCTTGAAGGACTGCTGTATTTTTCAAAGTACGTTGTATAAAACACATGGATAAAACTTCTACATAATGTATTTCAAATGTTATGTGTTTAATTCAACACAGACGAAATCTTTTATTAAATCCCATCATAAAATATGTATTCTAGTTATATTCATTTATATTATTTCATCACATACTAGTTTCTAACTACAAAAAATAAGATATATTAATTTAAACTCATAATAAAAATATTTAAATGTTGATTTTAAAATATGAGAGAATATATATTGTTATCAAAATTCTTTTATGGTTTATGCAAACAAAATGAGTGGCTACTTCTACTCTATTCCCAAAACGTTTTGTTTATTTGGCTTCACTGAATTATTTGCTGTTAGTTTGACTTCACCTTTGGACTGTAGGTCACATTACTGCTGGAATAGCGTCTGTCTATCTAGGCTGTATCCCAAATGCCTACCACAAAGCCTCCTGTTATTAGACATCCAGTGAATGCATTTAAAATATGCATGCATAAATGAATGAGTGTGTGAGCACAGGGTATTTAAGCTCCTATTGACTTTTGTCCGTGCCACCTACTCCAGTACTATTTGAGGTTTGATACTTTTATCATGATTATATGTTATCCATTTTCCAAAGTGTTAGAAATATAATAGCTAGAGAGTATAAATGTTACATGTTACTTGATTTGCTATTTGATTTTTCAATAACAGCTTATTTAATTTGTATGCCATAAAGTTAAACTTCTAATTTTTAGTGCAAAATTCAGTGGTTTGTAGTACACTCACAGAATTGTGCGGTGCTCATCACTATCTAATTTTACAACATTTTTAGTACATGAAAGAAAATTTCATACTCAGTAGCAGTCACTTCTTCTCATACGCTAGGTAACCACTCATCTCTGTTTTATTGATTTGCTTATTTTAGACATTTTGTATAAATGGGATCACACAATATGTGGTCTTTTGTGACTCACTTCTTTCACTTAGCATAATGTTTCAAGACTCATTCAGGTTGTACCATGAATCAATACCTCATTTTCTAAAATTGCTGAGCAACAATCTATTTTATGAATAGGCTACATTTGTTTATCTTTTCATCAGTTGATGAGCATGTGGGTTGTTTCCACTTTGGGGCTAATATTACTAATGTTGCTCTGAACATTTATGTATAAGTTTTATAGGGATATATGGTTTTATTTTTCTTAGGTATAAGCCTAAGAGCAGAATTATTGGACTATAAGATAACTCTGTATTTAACATTTTGAGAAACTGCCAACTGTTTTCCAAAGTGACTGTACCACTGAGTATATATTCATGGACTTAATGGTCACTTGTGCACCTTTTTTGGAAAAACGTCAGTTCAAATTCATTGCCCTTTTACTTATTTATTTATTTATTTATTTACTTATTTGAGTTGGAGTCTCACTCTGTTGCCCAGACTGGAGTATGGTGGCACTCCTGGCCACCGCAGCCTCGACCTGCTGGGCTCCAGCGATCCTTCCGCCTCAGCCTTCCAAGTAGCTGAAACTACAGGCGCACGCTTCCACGCCCAGCTGAATTTTTGATTTATTGTAGAGATGAGGTCTCGCTGCCCAGGCGGGTCTCGAACCCGCGGGCTCAGGCAATCCACTCACCTCAGCCTCCCAAAGTCACGGGATTATAGGCTGAGCCACCAAGTCCAGCTTCATTGCCCTTTTAACAATTAGTTTATCTGTCTTTTTAATTAAGTTGTAAGAGTTTTTTTATGTATTCTGGATACAAGTGTCTCATCAGATATATATGATTTACAGTTTTTTCCCATTCTGTGTTTTTTTTAAATTCTTGATGGTGTTGCTTGTGGTACAATTTTTTAAAAAATGGTTGCAGTCCAATTTACCAATTTTTTTCAATTGTCACTTGTGTTTGCAGTGTCATATGTAAGAACACTATTTGATTTTTAATAAGCGTTGTTGCAAATAAATATAATCATTGCCATGCTAATTAACTGACTTTGTGTGACTGCCCTCACTTATGATGCAATTCTGAAGACTTCCTTAGACCTTTGGCTAAAACAGCCATGTGTTTTCTCACAAACAGGCTCGCAATAGAGCTAACCTCAGAAATCGTTTTCCTTCTATTTAGTTGAGATCTACAGAAATTTTGCAGAAGGATATTGGCTAAAGAATAAAAAAAAGAAGAAGAAGAAAAGAAAGTGCAAACAAGAAAAAAAAAACCCTAGAAAAGCATAAATGCTGGGGGGGCTGGGATTGGCAGTTGAGTGAAACTGCTAGGGCAGGGAGGGGCATACCTCATGAACAGGGGTACCTGCATGATCAATGTTTGTATACCTAACCCTGAATTGTATCCCACATCTTTACATTAAAAAGAAAGAAGAAATTTAAAAAAAAAAAAAAAAAAGAAAAGCATAATTGCTGAAAACCTTACCAAGCAAGAAATACCAATTTTGAGATAAAACTCAGGGACATTAAAGAACATAAGGTATTGTGGAAAAGGAATACAACTGGTCTGTCAGTTGGAGGATGTACCTCCAACTGTGGCTTCTTTTGTATTTTCCTTTGGGTGGTGTTCCCAAATGACCAAATGCCTTCCAACCTCTCAGGACAACATAAAATATAGCAACAATCACGCCATCTACCAGAGTGAAATTGTAATTATATGATTCAAAGAAGCAGTGTTTCTCCTAACTTAACATATATACAGATCACCTCTTAAAAATAAAGGCCCTGATTGAACGTGGCTTCAAAACATCATTTTAACAGACACTGGGTAATGATGATGCAGCTCGCCAGGGACTGAATTTTGAATATCAAGTCTGCAGAAGGCCAAAGGGAACTTAAGAGTTCATTCCCTCCTTCAGAAGGGGAGAATGTTTCACTTTCTAGTCCAGTTGTGTTTATCAAGATGACTGACCTTTTTTGCATGTGTTCAGACTCAAAGGTCACATCTGTTTTCTTCTCAGCAGCTGCATGGGGATTGCTCATCTTTCACTTCCTGTGTCGTGTCTGATTACCTAAGTGAACCAAAAAGCTTCACAACAGCCTGTAGAAAGCTCTTTTAGTAACATTCAACACTCAGAAGTTTCTAAAGGAATCTGAAACGGTAAGCTTACAAAGGCAACTTCTAATTGCATCTCTGGCAGCGAGGGAGGCATGAGAGATCAGAAACCATCTCCCCAAGAGCCCCGTTGCCTGCTCTTTCTCTCCTCTCTCTCTCTCTTTCTCTCTCTCTCTCTCCTCTCTCTCTCTCTCTCTCTCTCTCTCTCTCTATGTGTGTGTGTGTGTGTGTGTGTGTGTGTAGGGAGGTGGATTGTAGATCCTGTCACAAACACTAAACCTCTCTTTAGGAGAAGGCTGTTTTCAAATGGCTACTTAAAGCATCCACAGGCCAGTCTAAAACCTAAGTATCAAGTTAAAGAAATCTGTCCTTTTCTTTGTTTTCTCTCTTTTTTTAATTAATTTATTTATTTTTGTTTTTCTTGAGTCAAAAAGTCTCACTCTGTTGCCTATGCTGGAGTGCAGTGACACGTTCACGGCCATCTCAGCCTTGACCTGCTGGGCTCAGGAGATTCTTCTGCTTAGCCTTCCAAGTGGTTGGATTTGTACCACCACGGCCAACTAATTTTTTTTTTTTTTAATTGTAGAGATGAGATCTCACCAAATTGCCCAGGCTGGTCTCGAACCCCTGGACTCAGGCAATCCTCTTACCTCTGCTTCCCAAAGTGCTGGGATTACAGGCTTGAGCTACTGAGATGGGCAGAAGTCTGTACTTTCAACTACTCAGGGAGACAGTCTGACAATCTCTCATGAACGTCTACTGTATACTAAGCACAGTATTTGTGTCTGAGATACAGAGATTACCAAGTCTCTGATCTTTAACATGGCTTGTTGGGGAGGCCAGCAATAAAAATAGAAAATTGCAACATAGTGATCTGAGTCATATAGAGTTAAGCACAGATTGGAGAGAGGTACAATTAAGCCTCTGGAGAAAAAAAAGCTCAGGAATAATTTCTCACAAGATGTGATGCTTGGGCTTGTTGCCCATTCCTATTTCTTTTTCCTCCCAAGTGCTTTTATTCCTTTAAGGAACTCTTCTGCAAAGAGGAGGGTATCTGAGGAAACTCCTTCCCCCATGTCATTGTTGTTGGTCGTATTCTATGATACTTGGTCCAGAAAATGAACTTGCATTTCCAAAGATTTTCTTAAAATCAAGCAAGAAAAAAAAAAAAAATCAGCCACTGCAAGCTATTCTTAAAATCAAAGAATGAGCTGATAACAACAGGGTTTCACCTACTAGGAAGAGAAAACATTTAGGGGCTAGGGTGTCTAATTTACAACCTTTAAAAACACACTACTGGGATGACTGCTGACTTTTATCAGATGTTGGATCATTCCACAAAAGCCCTTCCTTGGAGCAAGAGGCAACCCCCAGGACTGAGCTCATTTACCTGGGCTGGTCCTAGATTTCCATGTTGGAGACAACCCTCAGGAAAATGCTGTGCTACCAGACTGCAAAAGAGCGACTTGTAAAAGTGACAGGTACTTTCCTCTTTTGGGAGAGAAAGGTAAGCCCCGAGTTCTTTTGCACGGACCCTCTAGCTGGCAACTTAATGTGGAATCTCACCCCAGGAGAAGACAGATGACCCCTTGAACAATAAGGTCAAATCTGAAAGGCAGAAGAATCTGGATACCAAGGCAGGTGGCAGCTCAAAGTGGCACCAAATCATGAAATGGTTTTCTTCTTCAGCTTGGTAAAGGTACATTTTTAAGCAGCATCCCAGGCTAATGCAACGCATGCATGAATGCAACATTCTATCTCATGCTGGCTTAGCAGCAATTGGAGCTATTTCTCACTCAAGATTGGGTGTCCTAGTCAATTTTGTTTTGCTATAAAGGAATACCTGAGACTGGGTGATGTACAAAGAAAAGAGGTTTATTTGGCCCGCAGTTCTACAGGATGTACATGAAGTGTGGTGCTGGCATCTGCTTGACTTTCGTTGAGGGTCTTAGGCTGCTACTTCCAGTCATGGCCAAAGGTGAAAGAGAACTTATAAAAATGTTTAAAAAAGGGAGCAAGAGGGAGGGGGAGTGTACCAGCCTCATTTTAACAATGAACTCTCATAGGAATTAGTAAGAGTGAGAATTTATCCTCTCCACTAAGGAGGGTATTAGTATATTCATGTGGGATCCACCCCATGACCCAAACATTCCTCATTAAGTTCCACCTTCAATACTGGGATCAAATTTAAACATAAGGTTTGGAAAGATAAACATGCAAATCATAGCATTCTGTATCTCAAAACTCATGTCCTTCTCACACCGCAAAATGCAATCATCCCTTTTCAATCTTCTCCCAAATTCTTGCCTTTTTCCAGCTTCAACTCAAAAGTTCAAAGTCCAAAGTCACATTTGAGACTCAAAGCAAGTTCCTTAAGCTGTGAGCCTGTTCTTTACTGCCAAGATATAAGTTATTTACTTCTAAGACACAATGGTGGTACAAGTGTTGGGTAAGCATTTCCTTTCCAAAAAGGAAGAAATTGGCCAAAAGAAATGGGTAATGGACTCCATGCAACTTCAAAACCCAGCAGAGCAGACATTAAACCTTGAGTCTCCAAAATAATCTCCTTTGACTCCATGTTTGCACCTTGGGCACACTGGCAGAGGGCGTGGTCCCTTTGCCTTTGCTGCTTGCAGCCTGCTTGCACGTTTTCTAGATGAAGATATACACTGCTGGGGAACAATCATCTGAGGCCGAAGAGTAGTGTCTCTGTTCTCCCAGTTTCACTAGGCATTGTCTGCAGTGTCTCCACTCCTGCAGCAGGTTTATTCCTGGACACTCAGTCTTTGTGATACACCCTCTAAGTTCTAGGTGGAAGCCACCAGTTCTCCACCACGTTTGCAATCTGGGTGCCTGCAAACTTAGCACCATGTGCAGGTTCCCAAAATTTGCAGCCTCTGGAGCAGCAGCTTGTACCTGGGGCTATTTCAGCTGGAGCTGGAGCCAGAGTAGCCAGTTTGCTGGTGGGGGTGGGGGGTTGAGTAGGATATCATTCCAAGATGGTACAGGGCAGTGGCACCACAAGGCCTTTTCCCTAAATTCATTCTATTCCCCTAGGCCCCTGTGCCTGTAATGGGAAAAGCAACCTGAGCGATTTCGCAAAATGCCTTTGGGGTCCTTTTCCCATGGTTCTATAAACACCTGGCTCTCTTTTAGTTGTGCTAATCTCTTCAGCAAGGGGTTGCTCTGCCATATCTTTAGATTCCCCACCTATAAACACTCTTTACTTCTCTACCACATGGCCAGGCTGAGATTTTCCAAACTTACACTTTACTTCCTTTTCAATGATAAATTCCACCTTTAGGACATTCCATTGCTGCTATACCAGATTGTAAGCTATTAAAATAGTCATGGCACTCCTAGGAGGATTTGCTGCTAGAAATGTGTTCTGATGGATACCCTAGGTCATCGGACTCAAGGTCAGTTTTTCGCAAAGCCCTGGGGCATGGACATAATGCAGCCATGGTCTTTGTTGCAGTAACAAGGATGACCTTTGCTCAAGTTCCCAGTTAGTTCCTCATTTCCCTGGGAGATCTCATTAGCATAGCCTTTATTGTTTATATTTTTACCAGCATTTTGATCACAATCAAGGATTTCTATAAAGGAATTCTATAAAGGAATACCTGAGGCTGGGTAATTTATTTTTAAAAAGAGTTTTCTGAACACTATGGGAAGGCTTCTTTTTTTAAATTATAAAGATGTGGAGTACAATTCAGGGTTAGGTAGACAAATGTTGATTATGCAGGTACCCTTGTTGATGAGGTGTGCCCCTCCCTCTCCTAGCAGTTTCCCTCAACTGCCCATCCCAACCACCTCCCCTGACAGTTTCCCACTACTGCCAATCCTTTTCTTATAGTATTATAATTGTTCAAGATCCACTGATGAGTGAGAATATATGGTACTCTGTTCTTTGTTTCGGTGATAGATCACTGAGTACGATCGACTCCAGATCCATCCAAGTTGCTGCGAAGTCCATACGTTTGTCCTTCTTTATGGCTGCATAATATTCTATTGTGTATATGCACCACATATTTTTTATCCAGTGTGTAGACACAGCAAGAAGGCCCTCACCAGACCAAAGCTCGGCCCCTTGATGGTCGACTTTCCAGCCTCCAGAACTGTTAGAAGTCAAATCTATTCTTTATTGATTACCCAGTTTCAGGTATTCCATTGAAGCAGTACCAAACAGACTAAGACAGATGTCTTTCAAAAATGAAGGCAAAAAACCCACATTTCTGGCCATTGGAAATGGAGATTTGCTTTAAAAGTAACACTAAAGGGAATCCATCAAGAAGATGAAGCACAGAAACGAAGAATAGAGAGCAACTGAGAGGATAAAATTGTTGGTAAACAGAGGGAAAGAATACTAACTGTATAAGACTGTCATAACAATGTGTGGGGGCTGAAAATATATGTTTAATTAAAACACATTATAGCAATAAAAAAAGAGGCTTATTTGGCTCATGGTCCTACAGGCTATTCAGGAAGCATGGCGCCAGTATCTGCTTCTCAGTAAAGCTATTGGCTTTCCGCTTCCGAGAGAAGGTGAAGGGAAGTCAGCACGTGCAGAGATGGTGAAAGAGAAAACAATGAAAAGGGGAGTTGCCAGGTTTTTTTAAACAACCAGCTCTCCTGGGAACTAGTAGAGCAACAGTTGACTACCTTCAGAATGGCACCAAGCTATTCATGCTGGATCTGCCTCCATGACTCCCACTAGGCTCCATCTCTAACATTGGAATTAAATTTCAACAAGAATAATAATACTCAGTGATCTATCACAGAAATAAAGAACTGAGTACCACATGTTCTCACTCATAAGTGTACCCTGAACATTTAGCATAATACTATAAGAAAGGGATTGGCAGTAGCAGGACACTGCCAGTGGAGGGAGAGGGGGCACATACCATCAACAAGGTACCTGATCCTAAACCGAGTGAAGTGGGGACCAAAGGGAAGCCCACATTTTGCCTGTTCAATGACCACTTGTATACCTGATCCTAAATTATAACCCACACCTTTTAGATAGATAGATAGATAGATAGATAGATAGATAGATAGATAGATAGATAGATAGATTTCAACATGAGGCTTGGAGAAAGTGAAACATCCAAATTTAAGCAACCATTTAACCAATTTCTAAGGAGTTTCAAACTTTCCCTCGACTTTCTGTCTTCTTCTGAGCCTTCAATCTCTTCCGACCTCTGCCCACTGTTCCAGTGCTGATCCACATTTTCGCGTATCTTTATAGTCACAACCCACTCCTTGATACCAATTTTGTCTTAGTTTGTTTATGTTACTGAGTAATTTATTAACACAAAGGTTTATTTAGCTCATGGTTCTTTGAGCTGTACAAGAAGCATGACACTGGCATCTGCATCTGGTGAGGACCTCAGACTGCATCTACTCACTACTCATGGCAGAAGAATGAGAACCAGCCTATGGCTGAAAGAAAGACAGCAAGAGGGAAGAGCACCAGTCTCTTTGTTAACAATCAGCAGTGTGGGCACTAATAAAGCAAGAATTCACACATTATCACAAGGACAACACCAAGTCACTCATGAGGGACCCACCTCCATTGACCAAAACACCTCTTATTAAGTCCCACTTCTGACACTGAGATCAAATTTCAACATGAAGCTTTAGTGGGACAAACACCCAAACTGTGGCACTGAGTAACTGTGTAGCAGAAAAGGCATATGTTGGAGTGAGTAGAATGATCATGGACTTAAGTAGACAGACTGTGGTAAAAATCTGCTGCTCCCATTTTTTAACTACATGTCTTTGGATCACAACTTAACGAAGCTACATGTCAGGTTCTTCTGTGAAAAGAGGAAGTAATATCTGTGTCATTCAGGGTTGCCTAATAAAATACTGAATTCCCAGTTAAATTTAAATTTCAGATAAGTAGCAAATTTTTTAGTATACGTATATTCCAAATATCACACAAGACATACTTCTGCTAAAGTACATTGTTTGTCTGAAATTCAAATTTAACAAGTTTATATTGAGTCCAAGACTATTATATCTAAAATCACAATAGAAAATTCCATTAAACAATTTGTGGTTCTGCAGGTATGGTCTCCAGACAGGCAGCTTTAGCATGGTCTAGAAAAGCAAATTTTTGAACCCAACCAGACCTACAGAATCAGAAACTTTGAGCATGGAGCCTTGATTTATGTTTTAGGCTGTGCGGTGGCTCACATCCAGAGTCCCAGCACTTCGGGTGGCCAAGACAAGAGGATAATTTCAGCCCAGGATTTCAAGACTGGCCTAAGCAACATAGTGAGAACTTGTTTCCAGAAAAAATCAGCTGAGCTTGGTGGTGCACACCTGTAGACACAGCAGAATGATGGCTTAAGCCTAGAGGTCAAGAGTGTGATAAGCCATGATCATGCTACTGTATTCCAGCCTGAGAAACAGAGTGAGACCATGGTTCAACAAAATGAAAGAAAATAAATCTTTGTTTTAATAAGTCCCCCAGCTTACTCTGACAGAATAAAATTTGAGAACCACCGCATAGATTTGTATAATATTTGAAAGCTAAACATGTGCTTCTCCTGGAGGCCGACATTTCTATGACTAAGCATATACTAAAAAAAAATGAGCCCGTTTTTCCCCAAAATGCAAGTATGAAAATTTTATAACAACTTTATATATCATAGCCTAAAGCTAAAACAACCCAAGTATTCAACAATAGGAGAATGGAAACAATTGTGGTATTTATAGCATAGAGTACTGCACAGCCTTAAAAAGAAACAAATTTTATATGTGAAATAATTTTGGTAAATCTTATGGACATCATTTTGAGTACAAAAAAAAAAGAGAGAGACACAAAAGAATATGTCCTTTTTTTTTTTTTTTTTTTTTATGTGAAGTTCCCAGATTAGATAAATCTAATTTACGGTAACAGAAATCAGAAGAGTGGTAAATGGAATGTGAATGGATGGTTGTATTGACTGCGAAGAGACATGAAGGACCTTCTGAGGTACCAGAAATGTTCTACATCTTGACCCGGTTATGGATATATAGGTATATTCATATTTATATGTATAAATGTGTACCCATGTGCACTTAAGACTAATGCACTTTAGATATCTTATACCGCAAAATGGGAAAAGAAAAAAAATTAACAAATCTCAGTGACTAAAACAGCAGCAAAAAATAAAAAAATCCCTAATTTTTACTACATGGAACTTAACGCTTCCACTCACCCAACATGGGCCAGCCACCTTCAAGCAGCATATTCTTCAAAGAGGAAGAAAAAAGATAGAGCAGATAATTGTAAACAATCTTAATGACTTCAACATACCTACTTCTCGGAACTCTGTATAATAAACATACTCTCATTCATTTGTTCTCTTATCTATTTATTCACTAGTCATTTGCTGATTCCCTGTTATAAATAAGGTTCTTTGTTAGGCATATGGGATTCAGTGATGAATAAAATAAATGGTCTTACTTTTATGGAGCTTATATTGAAGGTAGAAAAAAGGCAATATAATAAATTACAGAAATAATTAAGAATTATCCCTTCTCACCATCACCAACCCCTCAGTAGCTATGTTAGTCATCACCTTTTCTATATTAGTGTACTTTATGTTTCTATAAAGAAATACCTGGGTCTGGCTAATTTATAGAGAAAAGAGTTTTGTTTGGTTCATAGTTTTGCGTGGTTCAAGCATCTCCTGGGCTTCTGATGAGGCCTCAGACAGCTTAAAATCCTGGCGGAAGGTAGAGCAGGCAAAGGCAAATCACATAGCAAGAGTTGAAGCAAACAAAAGAGAAGCAAGTGCCAGGTTCTTTTAAACATCCATCTCTCACGTGAACTAATGGAGTGAAAAAGCCATCAATCATTCATGAAGGATTCACCTTCATGATCCAATGACCTCTCACAAGGCCCCACATCTGACACTGAGGATCACACTTAAACATGAGATTTGGAGGAGACACCCCTCCAAATATCAAGCTCATAGTTGGGGTAAAGGGTAGAACCATCCAAGTCAGTGTTAGAGAAGGAGATTCTAAACTGCATTGGAAGCTGAATGTAGAATTCAGAATAATTGAGTAGAAAAGAGAAAGTCAAACAGGGCTTAACATTCGCTGCTGATCCTCTGAAAGCCCATGATCCAATCAAATATTGTGGAGACTTAAATACATTTGCAAGAGTGGGAGAAAGAAAAATGTGAGGCAGAAAAACAACAGCAAAAACAAAAAGTCTTGAAGGGTGAGAGCTATATGATAAAAATATCCAGAAGAATATCAGACATCAGGAATAGAAGTTCTCAAAATTGATCATTCATTAGATTTATCTGGGGGAATGTTTACCTAGATTGCTGCATCCTACCCACAGTTTCTGATTCAGTAGATCCATCCAGAAGAGATCCTAGGAATTTGCACTTCTGGTAATTCTCAGGCCATGCTGATGTTGTTAGTCTCTGGACACAATTTGAGAACTACTGACCTAGAAGAAGAAAGGAAATAAAACATTGGACTGCTCACACTTTCCTTCCATTTTGAACAAGCTTCTATTATCCTCAGACAGAACACCGAAAACATCTGCCTAATACTGCTGTTATCTTTCCAAATTGCCATTAAGATGTAGGAATGCAATGGCTATAAAACCTCTTATACTATCCTGGGTCTTCCTTTTGTCCACTACAAAAAAAAAAAATAGTTAGTGACTCTTGTCTTTTTTATTCTTTAGAAATGGCTGCTTTAAAATTACAGTTGACCCTTGAACAATCCAGGGGGTAGAGTAACCAACCTCCATCTCTGTCCAGTTGAAAATCCAAGTTAACTTTTGACTCTTCAAAAGCATAATTACTTATAACCTACTGTTGACCAGAAGCCTTACAGATAAAATAAACAGTTATTAACTAATTAACATACATTTTATTGGTTGCATGTATTATATGTTGTATTTCTACAGTAAAGTCAGCTAGAGAAAAGAAAATAGTATTTAAAATTATGAGAAAGATGAAATATATTAACTAACAAATGGAAGTGGATACTCACAAAGGTCCTCATTCTCACTTGATCTCTTTACAACGAGTAGGCTGAGGAGAAGGAGGAAGAAAAGATGTTGCCCTTGCTGTCTCAGTGATGGCAGAGGCAAAAGAAAATCCTCATATAAGTGGACCCACACATTTTAAACCCCTACTGCTCAAGGGTTAACTATAAATATGCATGTATTGGGTTTAGACCACAGAGGGCATGCTGCTCTTCAGGACCACAAGACTGGAGCTGGATTATACCATTTATACAATATGGCATAGAGGAGGTTGCAGAGGCTATGAACCACAGATTATGAGAGAGGTGAGGTTAGTGAAATAGTGAAGCTAGGTTAGCATAGAAAGTAATGTCATGGTAATCATCTTCATATTATACATATCTTTTTTCCCAGCCCATATAAAATAAGATTTTAATGTGTTTTTCTATCAGTTTTAAATACCTGATAAATGATCACACCATCATTGCAATCATAGTGTCATTTATCAAAAATATATTTGTTGAACTTTTCATGGATGCCAATCACTGTTACAGGTCTTGGTGATCCACTGATGAATGATTCAATCTACTCCAGCTTCTTAATTGATAGGGATTTTTAAGTACAGTCATTTAACCATGTCACTCATTCCCCTGTCATGAAAACTTTATTGCCTTCTGTTTTTGTCCCTCCATATTTGTTTTCAACCTGTTGTTTTACTATTTCTTCTTATTTTCTTGGTCTATATGCCAGTTTACTTGCACTTTTGTCATTTTTTCTGTCCTCTCGAAAACAGACTTCTTAATACCTATAATCCCAACCACCCTCATGGATCCTTTAAGGACCATTTCAATCTCTAGGTTTTTTTTTAATCAATATTTTTTTATTTTGATATTGTGGGATACAGTTTAGGGTTAGGTATACAAATATGCTTCATTCAGGCACCCTTGTTGATAAGGGGTGACTCCCTGTTCCCAGACAGATATTGACTACCATTAATCCCACCTCTCTTCCCCTCCCTCTCCCATAGTTTCCCACCACTGTCAGTCTTTTTTTTTTATAGTATTACGGTGGATGTTCAAGGTCCACTATACGAATGAGAACATGTGATACTCAGATCTTTGTTTCTGTGAGAGATCACTCAGTATTATTGACTCTAGTTCCATACAGGTTGTTGCGAAATTCATGATTTTGTTCTTTTTTGCAACCACTATGGAAAGCAGTTTGGCAATTCCTAAAATCTCTAAATATCAACCTTCCATATGACCCGGCAATCCCCCTATTGGGAATATTCCCTGAAGAACTCAAATCACTCTATCAAAAAGATAACTGCACATGAATGTTTATCGCAGCATTGTTCACAATAGCAAGAAACTGGAATCAACCATGCTGTCCATCAAAAGAGGACTGGATTTAAAAAATTTGGTGCATATACACGATGGAATACTATGCAGTCAACCCCTAGTTTTTACAGAAGCTTCTTATTTCCTCTTTAGGCCAGAGTCAGGACTTTTTCTGCCTATATATGTCTTTAGGACCTAATGGACATTTGGCATTTAAATATACGTACTTAGTATTGAATTTGTATTGAGCCATGCTATGTGAAAGTAGTACCCTCCCTTACAAATTTAATCCATCAGAATAGTGGACAATTCCCTTCATAAAATTGTCTTTCTATGGTAGTGTCATTTAAAGTTGAATTATTTCTTCATCAGCACTATGAGTGAAATCTGGTGGCTGACTTTAAAAGCATAGGCTAATTCAGTCATTCTCAAACACTGTCCTGATCAGAAATAATTTCTTAAGTTGTTTGCTTAAGTGTGTGTATATTCAGGTGCCAGTCCTAGACCAATACTCTGAGAATTTTCTAGGTAACATAGCCTGGTACTCTGTCTTTTAAACAAGTACATCCAGTGAGTCTTATGAAGAAGCTGGTTTGCAAACCCTCTGGCTACACATCAGACTAAGAAATCTAAGAATTTTAAGACTATCAATATCCCAGAATAATTAACCCAGCCTCTGAAGGTGAAGTTCCCTTGTCATAACTATTTCCTAAAAGTCCTTTTTGTTTCCAGTGGGCAGTCCTATTGAGAACCACTACACAGTACAATTTTTGAATAAGATTGTTGAACAGAGAGTGAAAGTGAGGAGTTTGGTACAAAATATGGTCATGTATATTTTGTCCATAGAAGATATAGGCAAAGTTTTAAAATAAAGGAATACAGATCAACTGTCATTTAAATTCTGGTAATGCAAGTATTATATATTCATTTCCGAAAAATTGGAAAATAGTGAAAAGTATAGAAAAGTAAATAAAGTCATTCATTAAAAATGAACATTCACAACTTATGGAAATTGGAACTGGCATACAATTCCTGATCAAAACCCCAAGTGCCTATGCCATAAGAGATAAGATACAAATGTGAAACCTCATCAAACTGACAAGCTTCTGCAAAACAAAAGAAACCATCGAGAGAGTGGGGAGACAACCCACACAATGGTAAAAAATATTTGCCAACTGTATATCTAACAAAGGCCTAACATCTAGGATCTACAAGGAACTCATATACACTGAAAGGAAAAAAACAAACAGCCCCATTAAAAAGTGGGCAAAATACATGAATAGACACTTCTCAAAAGAAGATATATACTGGCAGCCAACAGACACATGAAAAAGTGCTCAACCTCACTCCTCATCAGAGAAATGCAAATCAAAACCAAACTGAGATACCACTTAACCTCGGTAAGAATGGCCATCATTATTAAAACAAACAACAGATGCTGATGATGATACAGAGAAAAAGGAGCACTTTTGCACTGCTGGTGGGAATGCAAACTAGTGCAACTACTTTGGAAGATAGTGTGACTATTTCTGAAAGAACTAGAAATTGACCTTCTATAAGACCCAGCAACTCCACTATTGGAAATATACCCAGAGGAACTTAAATCATTCTACAAAAGAGATACCTGCACACACGCTTGTTGCAGCTCTATCCACAATAGCAAAAACATGGAACCAACCATGCTGCCCATCAAAGTTGGACTGGATTTTTTAAAAAATGTGGTAAATATAAACAATAGAATATTATGCAATCATAATGAAGGACAAACATATGGGCTTTGCAGCAACTTGGAACAGAGTACCATATGTTCTCACTCATAAGCGGATCTTGAACAATTATCATAATACTATAAGAAAGGGATTGGTAGTAGTGGGAAACTGTCAGGGGAGTGAGGGTGGGATTGGCAGCCAAGGGAAACTGCTAGGGGCAGGGACACACCTTATTAACAAGGGTACCTGCATAATGAACATTTGTATACCTTACCCTCCATTGTACCCCACATCTTTAAAATAAAAAATTTAAAAGTTAAAAATAAAATCAACGTTGAGAGAATCCAAAATGGCTGCCTGGGGTAGCTAACTGGCATCTTTCTCCTAGAGCAGAACAAAGTTGTCAGTAACCCCAAAATACGTGAGCAGGCTTAGAATGTGGATGCACACTATAACCTGCAGAAGACTCTTGGGACACATACTGAACAAGGAGGGGAGAGAGCCAGTGGTCACCTTTGGAGATGGGATGCCCAACCCCACCAGGTGCCAGACTTGCATAGGATTTGCAGTCCTGCCTTGTATGTGAGAGGGGGTGAATTCTCCTGATATGGTCTGTGATAGCTTACCTCCCTCAAGCTGCAGCAGGTCTCTCATCCCATGTGAGAGGAGACCTAGTTAGGACACAGTGGCATGCTGCTAGAGCCCATGTGGAGCCGGGAACCCATATGAGCTCATAAAAACCACTGTCAGGCAAACTCTGAGAGTGCTCTTCCTATCAACACTGCTGAAACTGGCCAGGAAAGTTCCCTTGTTGGCTGCACTTACTCAGTACCCTCTGCCAGCATCTGATGGTCAGTCCCCAGACCAAGAAGGATTCTCTGCCAGCCTCACCCCCGACAAAGGGCAGGTCCCACCATTACAGGAACTCTGCTGCCTTTGAGCTCTGAGTGCAGCCTTTGGTGGGGGAGAGAGAGTTGTGAAAGGCACCAGGCAGCCCAGTTTCCTGGTGGAAGTGCTTCTGAGCTGTAGATGGCCCTGCCACATCAACAGTGTTGCCACAGCAGCTAGGGGGCCCATCACCACTCCTGATCCCCACAGAGAGCTTACAACTAGGGCTCAGAAAGCAGTACAGCTGACCTGGCTGTGGGAAAAATTTGCAGCAGAAAGTCACTTTGAGTTTTGAGTACTGCCTGCCAAGAGTGATGACGCTAGGATAGTTGTCCACCTCCCTCCCCTGTGTGAATTATTTTGAATGACAGAAAAAGTCTTGGAGCAGCTAGACTGTATCTAACTACAAAACAACAAAACTAAAATATAATAATAATAAAAGAAGAGTTGGTCCTCACAAATGAGAAAAAAACAACAACAAACAAACAAGCAAAGCAAAAACCCAGCAATCCCCAAAACCTTAAAGAGACATCATGTACAAAAACACTCCCCAAACAATGGAATCAAAGATCATCCAGGGAACAGAGGCAGTGCAGAAAGTAAAAGTTGGTCAATATAAAAAAGTTCCAATCTATAATTCTGAAAATGAAGAATTTCTTTCTAGAATTTCAAAGCACAATGGCACATCTAGGGAAGAGAATCAGCCAGGCAGAGGAAAGAATCTCAGAACTTGGAGATCAAAATATTGAACTTATCCAATCTAACAAAAACACAGAGAAAAGGCTCAACAAGAATGAACAAAGCATATGAAAGGTGTGGGATTATGTAAAGAGACCAAATTTATGATCAACAGGCACCTCCAAAACAGATGGGGGAATTGAGAAAACCCTAGAACAAGTATTCCAAGAGGTAATTCAAAATAATTTCCCATATCTTGCCAGAAGGCAACCTTCAAATGTAAGAGATTCAGAGAACTCCTGCAAGGTATTACATGAGAAGACCATCTCCAAGTCACATAGTTATCTGTCTCCACAAGGTAAGCATAAAAGAAGAAATATTTAAGGCAGCTAGAGAGAAGGGTTAAACCACCTACCAGGGAATATTCATCAGAATTGCAGCAGACTTCTCAGCAGAAGCCCTACAAGTCAGAAGTTACTCGAGTTCTATTTTTAACATTCCTAATGATAAGGAATTCCAGCCAAGAATTTCCTTCCCCACCAAGCTTAGCTTTATCATTGATGAATAATTAAAATCCTTCTCAGACATCCAGTCCCTATGATAATATGCCACCTCCAGACCAGCCTCTCAGAGAATGCTTAAGAAAATTTTAAGCACAGAAATGAAAGAATAATTCAATTCATCACAAAAGCATAGTCAAGCACAGAGTTAACAGAACATTCAAATAATCCACAAAACGAAGAAGAAGAAGAAGAAGGGTAACTTCTTAAGAAGATTATGATAGGGACAAACCCTCACATATCAATAACTTGAACATGAATTGACTCTGCCACTAAAAAGGCAAAGAGAGCAAACTGAAAAGAAACCTGATTCAACATTCTGCTGCCTCCAGGAAACCTATCTCACTGCAAAGGACACTCACAGGCTCAAAGTAAGGGGCTGGAAAAAGATCATTCAGGAAAATAGAAAACAAAAAAAGCATGGGTAGCTATTCCTAGATCAGAGAAAACAGGCTTCAAACCAATAAAAGTTTAAAAGGACACAGAAGGACACAACATGATGATGAAAGGCTCAATTCACCAGCAAGATTTATCCATCTTAAACATATATGCATTCAATACAGGAATACTCAGGTTTATAAAACAATTGCTATGTAAAATAAGAGAGGATATAGACACCATACAGTTATAGTCAGATTCTTTAATATCCTGCTAACAACCCTAGACAAATCACGGAGGTAAAACACCAGCAAGAAGATCTGAAACCTTAATTCAACACTTAAAAATTTTACCTAATAGGCATCTACAGAATACTCCACTAAACAACCAAAGAGTATACATTTTACTCATCAATCAGACAGATGGTTTCTCAGCTGAACTCTACAAAATATACAAGGAAGTGATGACACCAATCCTATTGAAAGTATTCTGGGCAATTGAAAAGGAAGGGATTCTTTCTTGCTCATTTTATGAAGTTAATATTATCCTGACATGCTTAGTGGCAGTGGTGGTGGTGACCATGTGAGGGAGCAGTGTGACAGATGATACTTGAAGTGAGTTTTTAGATAAAAATTGCTAGAATCTTGCTGAGAATTTTTGTATCCATATTTATTAGAGAAATTGGCCTGTATTTCCCTTTCTTTTTGGGTCTTTGCTAGTGTGGAGTATCATGATAAGATGTGTGTGTGTGTGTGTGTGTGTGTGTGTGTGTGTGTATAGATCAAAACTGTGTGAGGGTCCCGAGTTCCTACTGACCTAAGGGTCTCTAGCATGAAGGACTGTGATGTCAGAGAAGAAGCAGCCAGTAGACTTGGGTCTCTTGGAGGAAGACAACGAGTTCAAAGAGTTCTCTTTCAAAGATTGGTCTAACTTGGATGAAGATGAAGATGTACCTGTCTGGGAGGATAATTGGGATGATGACAGTGTCAAGGATGACCTCTCCAATCAGTTACGAGTTGAACTAGAGAAACATGGTTATAAGATGGAGACTTCATTGCATCCAGAAGAAGTCTTGAACCTAAACTTAAACTGTTTACTAAATTCTAGGACAAAGAACCCAGGATGGGACACCTTAGAATATGTGTTTATCTCATTTTCTGCTTGTTTATTTTTGTTTTTGTAACACAAAGCATAAATGTTTTGATCTAATATATATATATATATTTATATATAATATTTATATATTAACCTGATACCCCACACTGGCAAAGACCCAACAGAGAAAGAGAATTACAGGTCAGTTTCTCGAATGCACATGGATGCAAAAATTCTCAGCAAGACTCTAGCAATTTTTATCTAGCAACACACTTCAAGGATCATCCATCATGACTAGGACAGTATCATTCCCAGGATACAGGGCTGGTTCAACATTTGCGAGTCTATAAACATAAACCAGGACATTAACAGGTGGAAAACCAAGAACCACACAATTATTTCACTAGATGCAGAAAAAAAATTCTATAAAATCCAGCATTCTGTCTGGATAAAAACCCTCAAACACTTAGGCATTGAAGGAACATTCCTCAAAACACTAAGAGCCATCTATGACAAACCTGCAGCTGATATCATGCTTAATGGGCAGAAGCTAGAAGCATTCTCCCTAAGAACTGGAACAAGACAAGAATGCCTATTCTCACTCCTTCTGTTCAATATAGTACTGGAAGCCCTAGCCAGAGCAATCTGGCAGAAAGGAAATCACGGGTATTCAAATAGGAAAAGGGGAAGTTAAGTTGTCTTCTTTGCAGACAATATGATTATATACCTAGAAAACCCTAGAGTCTGTCAAAAACCTCCTCACATTGATAAAAAAATGGTAAAATTTCAGCATATATAACTAAAGTGAAAAAGTTGCCTTTCTATACACCAACAACAAGCAGGCTGAGAACCAAATATCACAATTCCATTCACAATAGTCACACACAAAAAAAGAAATAACCTTGGCATCCACCTAACCAAGGAAGTGAAAGACCTTTACAATGAGAACTACAAAACACTGCTCAAAGAAATCAAGAGAGACACAAACAAATGGAAAAACATCCCATACTAATGGATTGAAAGAATCAATATTGTCAAGATGTCTATCCTATCCAAGGAAAGCTACAGATTCAATGCAATTCCTATCAAAATACCAGCATCGTTTTTCACAGACCTAGAAAAAATAATGCTAAATTTCTTATGGAAGAAAGCAAGAGCACTTATAGCTAAAGCAATCCTCAGCAAAAGGAACAAAGCTGGAGGCATTACATTTCCAAACTTTAAACTTTATTACAAGGCCACAGTAACCAAGACAGCATGGTATTGATACAAGAATAGGCACATACACAAATGGTACCGGACAAAAAAATCCAGAAATGAAAACATGGTACCTCAACCGACTCATGCTTGACAAAGCTGTGAATAACAATTATTGGGAAAAGGAAACCATATTTATCAAATGGCTCGCAAACATATAGAAGAATGAAACTGGATGCCTACCTATCACCATATACAAAAATTAATTCATAATGAATCAAGACTGAGTATAAAACCTCAAACTATAAGAATCTTAGAAGAAAACATAAGGAACATCCTCCTAGACATTGGAATAGACAATGGATTCACAGCAAAGTCCTCAAAACCAAATGCAACTTAAACCAAAATAGACAGATGGGACCACATTAAACTGATCGGTTTTTGCACAGCAAAAGAAACCATGAAGAGAGAGAAAGTAGACAACCCACAGAATGGGAAAAAGTATGTGCAAGCAATGCATCTGACAAAGACCTGACATTCAGAATCTACGAGAAATTCAAATGAATTGAAAGGAGAAAAAAAAAAAAAAGCATACGCATTAAAAGGTGAGCAAAGACCTAACAGACACTTCTTGAAGGATGACATACAAGCAGCCAACAGATACTTATAAAAATGCGAAGCCTCATTCATCATCAGATAAATGCATATCAAAACTACAATAAGATACTACAGAGAGAAGGGGATGCTGATACACTGTTGGTGGGAATATTAATTAGTTTGATCTCTATGAAAAGCAGTGTAACGATTTCTCAAAGAACTAGTTATTGAGCTTCCATAAGATCCAGCAATCCCTCTTCTGGGAATAGATTCAGAGGGACATAAATTGTTCTACCAAAAAGAACACCTGCACATGCATGTTTATTGCAGCAACATTCACAATACAAAAACATGGAATCAATCCAGATGCCCATTAAAAGAGAACTGGATAAAGAAAATGTGGTACATATACGTGATGGGATATTTCACAGCCATAAAGATGAGTTTTCACAGTAACTTGGTTGCAGCTAGGGACCATCATACCAAGTGAACTATGGCAAAAACAAAAAACTGAATATCACATGTTCTCACAAATAAGTGGACCTTGATCACTGGTCATACTAGTACAAGGGTGGGATTGGCAGATGCTGGACACTGCTAGGGGAGGCAAGGAGGGAATGTACATAAAAATTTATGTGAAAAATATGCACATCATATGTACATAAAGATTTATGTGAAAAATACTTAGGGTGGCATTACTTATAATTGGGACAACCTATGAAAACAGGTTTCAGTTAAAAAAATTCTTTTATCTGTTTAATAGTAGGTATTCTTTAAAATAATAGTTAAATAATATTAAAAGATAAATGTAACAAAACCTGGGATTATTTCTCAAGTAACCATATGTGGATTTCTGAATTAAAAGGTGATCATATAATTTTAAATTTCTCCTCAGAACTATAGTAGCTGTTTAACAAAAGTGGATGAAAACATGTTTCCCTTGCTGAAATGAACACAATTTATTTCAAACATATTTTAGTTGGTCAATTTTCCAGTTGATTTAATTTGCATGATTAAAAATGTTGACTTTTAATATTTTTTCCCCTTTGCATTTGTCTAATTCTTCCTTTTGTGAATTGGCTGTTTATACTTTGTCCTCTTTTTTCATGGAAGGAAACATTTTTCCTCATTATTTTGTATGAGATCCTTATATGATAAATTTATAATCTCCCCCTTTTTTTTGCTTGTCTATGTCCCCCTTTTTAAAAAAAAACTATTTAATCAAAGTTATTTGTCCTTTTTTGGGAGAGTTCTTACTTTTAATATTATAGTTGCCTTATCTAATTGAAATTCATACAATCATTCATTTATTTTTAATTTTCTTGTGACTTTATATGTATATTTGAAGTATATATGTATGTATTTTTAATTTTAGAACGTATTCCAATATATAAACAAGTATCCTTTTGTTCATTTCTAAAAATACTTATCCAACTCCCTCAACAGTATTTACAAGGGAATTTTACTAATTTGTGTACTGTCTTTATCATATACTAAATATTTTATACACTTTTTACACTCCATTTTTTGTTTTGGTTGATTGACCTGTCAGTCTATCTTGATACCCGCTTTACAATGTTGAAATTATTGCAACTTCTTAATAGGTTTTAGTATCAGGTAGCACAAATCCTGTTTCATTTTATAATACATTTAAACAATTTTATGGCAACTTAAAATACAATTTATAGTTAAAGATAAAGGAAACTAAACCCAAGATATAAATAAAATTCATAATAAATTTTAACTTATATTCAACAATACTCAATCTGATTCAAATTCTTTTAATTTTTAAAAAACAATTACTTCACATTCTCCTATTTATATAATATAAATACCATGAACTTGTGTACAGATATTTTTGAATGATCATTATGATTTCATAAATTTCTTACCTTCTCTGCTTAGGGATTAACTATTAACTTTATAAAATACTTTTATTTATATTTCTGAATCACAAAACGTGTTTTAGTGAAATCATATTTGATTCCAATTTTTATATTTTATATAAAAATATAATCTATACCAAAATTTTCCAGAACATATTTGCTGTACATATTGAGCATATGGTTTACAATGGATTATGAAATACATGTGTAAAATAATTTAATTGATATCTATGGTAAAAGACACTTCCCCTGGTCTCATAGACATTTGCTTATTCACCTTGCTTATGTATTTTGCCAACTTCTGGCAGAATGGGTAAGTATTCATATTATGTATGTAAACAATTATTTCTGAACTGTCTTCATTCTAGAAGCATTAATAATTAAAGGTTAACGAGCAATCTAATTTTGCTTTTTCTGAATCAAACCTATAACTACACCACGAAACTCTCAGAAATTGCTCATCCACCAAGAAGCTTACACTTATGCTGTTCTTTGATAACAACCCTTTGGATGGCCTATCTTATGTTCTAGTTGATATAGTAATCACTTAGAGGCCAGACACATGTTTTATAATAAGAGCAAACAGAGTGCATCTGCTCTAGGGATCAGAGAGAAAAAGATACAAGATTTGACAGCTATGGACTTCTAAAAACAGAGAGACTTGAAATAAAAATTTTGGGAGCTAGAGCAGTTACTATTGTGAGAATCAGTTTACATCTAAGTAACAGAATTTCCACCAGAGACCACTCAAAAAAAATGATGTTTTAATAAGATTCTTGCATGTTTGCATTGATTCAGCCAATACACAGCATAGCAAAACCCAGATCAAGATATGAAACTTTGTCTTTACTGTGTGTTGAGGGAATATCAATTAGATAGAAAAGAAATTAAAATGTCAGGCTTTGATAATATAGCATTAAATGATAAACTGAACTGCCGAGACAGCAAAGCCATTATGTTAACAGTATTGTGCATTACTATGACTTGTGTTTACTTCTGTGCTGCACACATTTTATTCTGCCTGGGTATTCTAGTCTCAGACCTCTTAAAATGATTAGAAGCTGCAATTTCTTCTTAAATATATCTCCTAAGTTACTAATTACATTCTCTAGACCCTTACATTCTTATTCATGTGACCATCGCTTGTATTTTACAATGGGACTATTGTCAGCTCAACAATCTAGCTGTAATACTCGGGCAAAACCACACACTATCAATGCTAAATCACATTACCAAATACTTTTTTCCTGGAACTTGTCTTATTGACCACTTGAGAACGGTTTAATTGTAAAAGTGCTAAATGGGAATTCAAAGAATTTGTTCCTTTTTCTTAAATAAATTTGAAGGTTCTTTGCTTAAAGCATGTAACGATGCCTGTGATGTCCAAGGCATGAAGACAATACATGGACATTACTCAGATCTCTGTGGGTATCATATGTTTCAGGTACCAATTGTGTTGTCCATCGTTCACTCCCAGGGTATTTGCTGAAAGGCTCAGATTTCATTTAGAGACTCAGCTCTCCTGTTTTCCTTTTCTCAATTAGATATCATTAGGTCCTAAAGTCTAAAGACCAGTTACACAGAGGAGCCTCTCCATGAACAATCACTGTTTGTTCCATAAATGACCAGATGCTCCCAGGAAATTAGTTACTCCTTGGATACTACAAGTTAAGTGAAAGACTGTTTTCTAGGTATTACAGTATAGGGGATACATTACTGATGAGTATAAAATAATATTATTTAAAATATTATTTTAAATTGAAAAGGCAAATCCCTAGTTTCCACTAGTTTATTAGGATTGTGTTCTCCTGTCATGCCTATGATGATTTATCTCTATGGGAGTGCTGAGAAATATGATAATGTGGTAGAATTATAGAAATACCTGTACAGAACAGCTTTGGGAACAAAACTGAATCAATATAGAGACTGTGAGAAAGGTAGCTCAGATGACTTCTGTTCTGAACATTTTGTCTGATCAAAGATTAAGATATCTCTATACCATTATTAAATATTTTGACCCACTGAACTGATCCATTCCATAATGGGGAAGAGAGTAGGAAGACTGGGATCAGAAGAAAGAGGTCAAATCTATCTTTTGATGACATTGATTAACCAATTGTTTTATTTAAAATTGTGTTTCTGTTAGTGTATCTGGTACTCAAGTCTCTGCTGCTATGGTGAAACTGCTCTGTCTTTTATGCCTAAATCACAGCTCTATTCCCCATAAGTGTTCCTAAGTTATTTGATTTACCTCTCCTACAACTTTAACATTCATTGCTCTTATCATTCTGTTTTACTGTAAATACCTCAATGACCATTATACCTTGCTCAATCTAACAAAACTTGTATGTGCTAAAAAATCAAGATTGTTAACAAACATTTACTTTGAAACATAACAGCAAGTCATGTTTTTTTTAATAAGGAAGATAATTGAGTTAGACTGTAATATTTATTTTATTTCACTCTTTGCCAAAGTAAACTTTTTCTGATTATAATCTGTCATGAATACTATAGAAAATGTACAAGTTATAAAAATACTTTAAAAATCAGCCATTACTCCAAAGAAAACCATCACTAAGATGTTACTACATATGTTTTGCTTTTAAAAAGTTGTTGAGACTATGATATATGTACAATTTCCTCACTACAGTCACATAAAACTTTATAACACAAGCGTTTTCCCATGTTGTTATTCTCCAACATTCAACATAAGATGTTATAGCTGCCCGATAATCCCTCAAAGATAGTAGGCTATAATTTATGTAGCTAGTTTTTATTTTGTTTTGTTTTTGCTATCATAATGTAATTCTATGATAAACACATTGAATAAATTTTTAAAAATTTCAATTTCTTTCGGTGTAATAGTTTTTCATGAGTAGAATATTTTATGTTTGTACTTTTAAAATATTATTGGAAACAGAGTGATAATTTGCTTTCCCAAGCTATGTACATTTTAAGGAAAAGATTATTTTCTTGATATCATTAATTTGTAGATACACTTCACATCTATAGATACTACACTATTAATAATATGATTAATTACTGTAACAGTGTACAAAGGGGACACACAAAAATGGAATTTATAAAAAATTGTATATTTATTTTTAAATGTTGAAACTTCAGTCACCTTCAAATTACTGTCTAGGTGATGTAATACACCTATCAAGACACTTTTTTCACTGCTCAAAACAGTTTTTGAGTTTGTCCACTTTGATGCCTTTTAGTGGCTTCTGCCATTTGTTGTTTCACCTCTTCCACATCAGCAAACAGCAACTTTTTCATCCTGAGAAACAAAAAAAAAAGTTGCTCAGGGGGAGATCAGGTGGGGCATGGTAATCATCCTTTTTTGGGGCAAAAACTGCCGAACACTTAGTGCCATGTGGGCAGGTACACTAGTAAATCACCCATCAAGAAATGGATGAAATGGGCAAATACATTGAAAGAATCCCCATCTCCAAAATTCACTAAAGTCCAACGCAGCCCCTCACAATGTTAGCAGGTACTCTGATGCCAATAGTTTGCTAGAACACTTATCTAGCAGAGGAAATCTGTATTACAAGGGGTCCACCCTCCAAAAAGATAATTTTGGGGTTTTTGGGGGGTCCCTTCTTACTTATAGATTCAAATTCCACTTCAATCTTTGCCAACTTTGGATAATGTGTCTAATTTGACAGGAGAAAAATAATAATTTCATAAGCCTTTCTTTTTCTCTGACACTGATGAATTTGATTGATGAGGTTGTTTGTTAAACATCCACATTTCATTTTTTAAATCAAATTCTTGTTTACCTCCTTTACTTTTTATCTACACCTCAGGCATTCTTTTCCTTAATAAGTCTTTCAAATTTTATTTTTTCTATCTCAACCATGGTTATCATATGTTGTACCAGGGGTCACTTATTACATTATCCAAAACTTTTTTGAGTCTTAGGACAGTATTAAAGATATTCCTCTTTCTGTTGAAACTATATAATATAATAATGACTACCATTGACTGAGCACTTAGGCTTTTACTAGACACTTTACTTACACTAACTTTTTAAGGCCTCACAATAACACCGAAAAATAGATGTTGAGGTTGAAGGAAATTTAATAACTATGGAATTTTTGTTAGACTTGCATTTTTGTAATATTTTAAAATATCCCCTATTTATATGATTTTCTCCTTTCTATTGTTAATGTAGTAAATTGCATTTACTGTTTTTTTAATGTAAAACTAATTTTGAATTCCTAGAATAAATGTATGTCTTATTATTATCCTTTTTATACATTGACAGATTTAGTTTGTTAATAATTCCTTTAGAATTTATTTGTACCTCTATTAATGTGATATAGGGAATTGTCTTCTCATTTCTTTTAAGGAACTTATCAGAGGGTTACATCAGGGTTTTTCTAGCCTTGTAAAATGTGTTGAGGTGTGTTTTTTCTTCTCTTCTTTTTGCTGTAAAAGTTATATCGAATTGGTATTATTCTTCCTTAAATATTTAGAAGAATCATCCAATGAAGACTTATGAGCTTGTGGTTTCATTTCTGGGAAGACTTTTAAATGTGCATTAAGTTTTAGAAACAGTTTCATAAACAGATTTAGGAATATTTGCATTTTCTGTTTCTTATGCCAGATTTATTAAGTGGTATTTTTTTTTTTTTTTAATTGGAGTCTCACTCTGTCACCCAGACTGGAAGGCAGTGGCATGCTCCCGGCCATCGCAGCCTTGACCTGCTGGACTCCGGCGATCCTTCCACCTCAACCTGTGAAGTAGCCAGAACTACAGGCGCACGCAACCACACCCGGCTAATTTTTGATTTGTTGTAGAGACGAGGTCTCAGTGGCCCAGGTGGGTCTTAAATCTGCGGGCTCAGGCAATCCTCTCGCCTCGGCCTCCCAAAGTGCCGGGATTACAAGCTGAACCACTGAGCCCGGCCAAGTGGTACTTTCCAAGGAATATGAACATATTTCATGATTGATATCTGTTTGTTTAGCCATGCAGAGGGAGCCATGCCAAAACATTCAAGTAATATTTTTTAAAAAAATTTTCTGTTTTCTTATTTCACCAGTTGTTGCTTCAAATATTTCGAAGCTACTCAGTGGCTGTATATATGTTGGTAATTTTTGTTTCTGTTAGCTTCATTTATAACCACTTTGATATTGCAAACTTTAATTTCTATCTTTTCTGATAAGGACAATAATCTAGCATTATCTTCCCTAATATTGGTCTGATATATAATTTTTTTCATCAGTTAGTTTCTTGGTTTTACTATTTTAATTGAACTTTTATAAAATTATGAGTCAATTTGTGTGTGTGAGTTTGGGTTTCAGTTCTGTTGTAATTACATAGTCATACTTATTTCTGTTAGTTTATTTCAAATTTTATATTTTCTATGCTGTGTTTTTATTTTACTCTTCTCTAGATTTTCTTAATGAAAACAAATTTTACTTGGTTAATTTACAATTTGTACTTTCAAATTTTAGTATCCTTTTTTTTCTCAGGCTCACATATATTTTATCTTTTCTAATTTGTTTTTAAACATATTTATTATATATTCACATCTCTGTATCTATATTACTACCTACTCCTCTATATTCCTTCAAATAAGATAAGTTTCTTCATATTTCTCACGACCTGTTCTTCACCCTCATCCCAAAACAAAAGATTTGTTGGTAGTCTTCTCCTATCATTATTTTGGTTAGCAACACAACTTCCAAAATTAATTGACTTTTTCATATACCTCATATTTCTTTGTTTTTTACTGTAGTAATTTCTTGAAAAAAACTTTTCAAAGAGGCTTTTAATTAGATGAAGTTTCTGAGCTCACGTAACTCTGAAAACATCTTTATTTTTTAAATGATAATTCTGATAGACATATTTTAGGTTCGAAGTATTTTTTTCCCTAAACATGTACTTCTTTGTGGATGTACGTTCTTTCCCTTGGGAAGCTTTTATTTTTTCGGGTGACTTTTATTTTTTTAATTTAATTTAGTATGTTCACAATATTCCCCTCTTACTTTCTTGGTTCAGTATATTATGAACTCTTTTAATTTGAGATCTTACAGATTTCTTTAGTTATGAAAAATTCTTGGTTACTATTTTTTCAAATACTCTTCTTTGTATTTGTATCTCCTTGAACTTTTACTAAATAAACATTGACATTTCTATACATATATACCTATCTCTTATCTTACCGTTTTTCCCATGCTTTCTACTTCCTTGTCCCTTCCAGTTGCCATCCAGGAGAATACCCGGACTTCATTGTTCAATTCATTAGCTTATTCTTTAGTTGAATTCATGTGACCATTTAACTCTTCAATGAATTTCTTATTTTAACTTTTTAATATTTTATACTTGATGCTTGTATTTTTTTAGAAATGCTTGTTTTTAACCTTATACTTTCAAAATTATTTATTTCTGTGAATATATTTATCATGCTTCTTTAAAATTTTATCTTTTTGATATTTTATTTTATTCTTGCATTGTTTGCCTTTAAAAAATATATATTCTGCTCATCAGTTGTCTTGGTTTGTTGCCCTAAGGGATCACAACCATTAATAATCTGTATCTGGGGAAATGTGAAAAAACCAGAACCTTATCTTTCAGTGATTTTACAAAGAGATGTAAACATTTCAGGGCAGAGATGTGGAATATCAAAATATAGACTAAACCACTTCCTTTTTTCCCCTTCCTAACCATGACCGTTTTTCTCCCTTAAGGATTGTGTTCATTTGTTACTAGCTTATCATGTACTGCTGTCTTTTCTGTGTATGAGGAGTATGAGGAGAAACCACCAATACTTATTAACCACTTCCCACCCCAGCTAGACTGTAGGGTTTCTCAAAATTGAACGTTTGTCAGAAGTACCTGGAAAGCTTGTTAAAACATGGATTATTCAGATTGACCCTCAGAGATTTTGATTCATTCAGGCCCAAGTGGTGGAGTCCAAGAATTTGTATTTGACATGCATCCAGAAGATTCCAGTGCTAGTCTGGAACTTCACTGAGAACTTTCACATTTAGTACCTCAAATTGTTTGACTTTAGTAGGGTTAGTCCTGCTGTTTTTGTTTTTGTTTGCTGTCTTTTCACACTAGTAACAGAGGCATCAATTCACCCAGTCCAGTAGGGGTCAGGGTGGAGGAAGGAAGAAACAGTGTGAGAATTCTTCCTCAGCCTCAACCCAAGGATACTAGAGTACTGCATGTTGACATCATCTATCTGTAGCCTTCCCAAGGATTTTCATGGTTTTAATGTTAGTGCCTATGATCAATCAAATTTTTTGTTTCTCTGTGGCATCTCATGTCGGGTAGATTCCAGGGTAGGGAGCCAAAACCCCATGCTGGTTCATCATCTTTTAAGAAACTTGAAGGCTAATGTGACTTAAAGGGAATGTTTAAAAGCCATAAACATTATTTTTACATACCCACATGTCACTAAATTAGTTTGAAAACTATTTGTATTCAAGATGATCTTTCCTAGCTATCTATAGCTATAGAAATGTAAATTCAGTCTTATCATGTCTAGACTCAAACAATATATTTCAGTGATATTATTTTCTTTGCGTTCTTAGAAGCTTTTTTGGCATTAATGTCAAATTGCCAAGATGACTGCCCTATGTGGACAGAAGTATGATACCACACTTTGACTTTTTAAATTCAACATCATATATTTTTTAGATTCTATCATCTGTATAACACCTGAGTTTTCTATCTATACAATGCACATGTAGCAGTTAATTTAGTTACTTTTATTCTAAAGGGACAATATTAATAAAAGATATATTTCTCTAGAGTATGGATAATTTCCCAAATCAAGGGCAGGATTTTAAATACTGAAAATTGTTGGAAACTTTTCAAACACTGGAAAGTAAATGGTATGGAAAAATGACATATTACAATAAGACAGATGTGAGTTTATTTCTAGTAATGAGAGTCCCTGGACCACTTATTTGGTGGGTTGGCCTAACATTTACATTTATGTCAATTCTATGGACTTTGAGGAAAGCATCTCTTGTTGGAATGACAATAGCAAGATACAATGCTACAATGAAATCTAATTGTTATTAGCTATTGCACTAGAATGTCAATGAAGGGCTGCATTGTTCAAAGCTGGCATTGGCAAAGTTATTAAATTGATTGGTTCATGAGGGAATATAGTACATTAGTGAGTTATTCAGCTGTGACTGAGAGTATGTATTAGAAGGCATGCCTTTCTAAATTCCCAACATCATAAATCAAGGCAAGATTTAGTATACAACATTTGCAGGAAGGGGCAATCGTATATTTTACAAGGCTTAGCTCAAGTAAGCTCAACCTTCAATCATATTTGGGCCAGTATTTCATTTTTATAATTTGCTCCATGCTATTGTCATGTTTATTATATTTGGTTCTTGTACAGGGAAACTCATAAGATGAGCATGATTAGAATTGAATTATAAAAACATAATCCCTGAAGATTTCTGTTGTGTGTCCTCTTTGATAAATAAATTGCAGTTTTTTACTTTTAATTATATATGCTTAAAAAGTGATTGTAATCAACCAACTTTTCATTTATTTCCCAGGTTGCCTCCATAAGTAATTTCTCTAAGATATTAGATATAAATCTAAGTATCGTAAAATACCCTAAAGCTAGAAAAGAAAGATTTTTAATAATGAGAGAACTGATCTCCTTAAGTAATAAAATTTTATTTTCATATTTACACTATTCTAGCCCAAATATCTCTTTGATCAAATATTAATTGGTCATTCTAATTCAGTGTCACTCCTTTAGATTTTATTACATTGCTCTTAAGCCATTTGGCTCTTATTAGTGTTTTTTCTACTGTTCTGTTTGCCTGTTAACTATAGAAGGCACATCTGATTAATTTAAATACTCCCTTCTTTTTTTCTTAATACACTAACAGACATTTTAAGCTTTAATGCATTTTGTGCATATTGAAATTTATCTGATTAATTAGAGTACTTAATAAAATCTTATAAAATGGAAATTTTAGCTTAGTAATAATTACTACACTAGACTATATTATACAAATAATAACTAATATAGATAGTTTATGATGATTAGATATATAAACATATTAGTTGCCAAATGAACATATTAAAATCTCAGAAGATTCTTTTAGGATTATCAAATGATCTAAAAGCCGGGTTCGGTGGCTCAGCCTGCAATCCCTCGCTTTGGGAGGCCGAGGTGAGTGAATTGCCTGAGCTTGAGGGTTCGAGAGCCGCCTGAGCAACTTGGTGAAACCTCTTCTCTATAATAAATCAAAAAAATTAGCCAGGAGTGGTAGCGCACATCTGTAGTTCCAGCTACTTGGAAGACTGAGGTGGGAAGGATCGCTGGGAGCCCAGCAAGTCGAGCCTGCGGTGGCTGGGAGCGTGCCACTGCACTCTAGTCTGGGCAACAGAGTGAGACTCCAACTCAAATAAATAAATAAATAAATAAAATGATCTAAATAAACACGCATTGTACATGATAAAGATTCCTTGCCTAAGGTTGTAAATACAAGTACTTACATATAAATTACATTATTATATGCTACATATACACAGAGCAATTATAAAAATACATTCACATAAAATGCACACACAAAGCAATCATTTTTATATTTGGCAATGCTTTCTCAAGCAATCACACATAAACATACTATTCCGATTTTTTTTGTTGTTTTATTTTTTATTTTTTTCCATTAATCAGTATTTTTTATTATGGTTTTGTGGGGTACAGTTAAGGGTTAGGTGTACAATGACATTTCATTCAGGCACCCTGTAGATAAGAAGTGTTTTCCCATCCCCCGACAGATATTTGCTACTGTTAATCCCATCCCCCTCCTCCCCATAGTTTCCCAGTACCATCCGTCATTTTCTTATAGTATTGCATTAGATGTTCAAGGTCCATTATATGAGTGAGAACATGCGACATTCGGATCCTTGTTTTTGTGAGAGGTCACTCAGTATTATAGACTCTAGTTCCATCCAGGTTGCAGCGAAATTCATGATTTTGTTCTTTTTTATGGCTGCGTAGTATTCCATCCGATATTTTTTTAATGGTAAAACATTAACTTGTTAAAGTCAGTATGATGTGTTAGATAGTTCAGTAGCCATAATATCTGAGACTTGGGATGTAGTTTGAGCAATACCAAGAGCTACCAATAGTGATTTTTGAAAATTATCTAATTTCTCTGGGTTTTGATAGCCTTCCTTGTAAAATTAGCACATGAAACTTTCTACTCTATAAAATACCTATCCCAAATGGGAAAGTCTGACCCTAAATGTTCCTAAGTCTATTATACTTTTAGCACTGAACTAGAAGCACCTGGTATCTCTGTGTGTATGGACATGTGTGAAAATACAATATGTGTTGGAGAAAAGTGAGATCGAAAACACACAAAAGTTACACTTTCTGTCCACGAGGAGCTAAAATACTGCTAGTGTAAGTCTAGGTACATGGAACTTACCAGCATGACATGCCTAGAATTTTTTAGATTTGCTGGTCAGGCACAGCCTTTTGAAAAAGTGTCATCTAAGCCAAGAATTGAAGAATAGAAGAGCCAGTTCTGTGCTTCAGGAAATGTCTTTCTGTCAAATGAAACAGAAACTATAAATGCTGCAAAAGATGTGATTTCATTCTTTTTGGTGACTGAAAAGGATTCCATTTTATATTTGTACAACTTTTTAATGGAATTATCTGTTGATGGACACTCGGGTTGATTTTGTATCTTTGCTATTATGAATTGTGCTGTGATAAACATATGAGTGCAGGTATATTTTTCAACAGTGGGATTTATAGGTAGAGTGCTAGTTTTATTTTTAATTTTTGGGAAATCTCCATACTACTCTCCTCAGAGGTTGTACTAATTTGCATTCTTACAGACAGTATAAAAGCATTTTCTTTCTCTTTATCCTCACTTCCATCTGTTCCTTTTTTTTGGTCTTGTTAATAGTAGTTATCCTAACTGGTGTAAGATAAAGTTTCACTATAGTTTTAATTTGTGTTTCTCTGATGATTAGTGATGTTGAACATTTTTTCATATGTTTGTGGCCCATTTGTATGTCATCTGTCTGCTCATGTCTTTTGTCCACTTAATTGTTAATTTTAAATATGTGGGATACAATGCAGGGTTAAGTATACAAATGTTCATTTACAAGTACCCTTGTGAATGAGGTGTGACCCCCATCTCCTGGCAACTCCCCACTACCACCACTCCCACCCCTGCTATTCCTCTGGCAGTTTCCTACTACTGCCATTCCCTTTCTTATAGTATTACAATAGTTGCTCAAGGTCCGCTTGTGATTGAGAACTTGTGAGACTCAGTTCTTTGTTTCCGTGAAAGATCACTCAGTATTATAGCCTCTAAGTCCATTCAAGTTGCTGCAAAGTTCATAATTTTCTCCTTCTTTATGACTGCGCAGTATTCCACCATGTATATGTACCACATTTTTAAAAATCTAGTCTTATTTAGATGGGCAGCATGGTTGGTTCCATGTTTTTGCTATTGTAAATAATGCTGTAATAAACATGCATGTGTAAGTATCTTTTTCATAGAGTGATTTGCGTTCCTCCAGGTATACATCCAGTAGGCGGATTGTGGGGTCAAATGGGAGGTCGATTTTTAGAACTTTTAGGAATCGCCACATTGTTTTCTACAGAGGCTGTATTCGTTTACACGTCCACCAACTGTGCAGAAGTGTTCCCTTTTCTCCCCATCCTCTCCAGCATCTGTTGTTTTTGAGTTAGTGATGATGGCCATCCTGACTAGAGTTAAGTGTAAATCAGTGTAGTTTTAATTTGTATTTCTTTGATGACTAGTGAGGCTGAGCATTTTTTCATGTATCTGTTGGCTGTTCATATGTCTTCTTTTGAGAAGTGTGTTTATTCATATCTTTTGCCCACTTTTTAATGGGGCTGTTTGTTTTTTTCTTTTTGCATGTTTGAGTTCCTTGTACATCCTTAGGCCTTTGTCAGATATACAGTTGGCAAAGACACCTACATCCACAAAAATCAACTCTAAATGGATCAAAGACCTAAACGTAAAACCTCAAACTATAAAAACCTTAGAAAATGCAGGAGACACCCTTATGGAAATTGGAACTAGCACCCAATTCCTGATCAAAATCCCAAGTTCCCATGCCATAAGAGTTAAGACAGACAAGTGGGATCTCATCAAACTGACAGGGTCTGCAAAGCCAATGAAATCATTGAGAGAACGGGGAGACAGCCCACAGAATGGGAAAAAATATTTGGTCCAATTTTTAATAGAGGTATTGGAGTTTTTTGTTGTTAAGTTTTTTGAGTACCTTGTAAATTCTGGATGTCAGTCCCCTGAGGATGCCTAGTTTACAAATATTTTTTCCCATTCTGCCATTTGTCTGCTCACTTTGCTAATTGTCTTTTGCTATGCCGAAGTTTTTTAGTGTAATGAAGTCCTGTTTATTTATTTTTGTTTTGTTACTTGTGTTATTGGGATCCTAGTTATGAATTCTTTTGCCTAGACCAATGTCCAGAAGAAATTTTCCTAACTTTTCTTTTTGTATTTTTATAGTTTCAGGTCTTACATTTAGTTCTCTGATTTACTTTGAATTGACTGGAGGTCATTTTCTTAAGTGAAATAATTCAGAAACAGAGATTCAAATACTGTAGTTCTCACTTATATGTAGGAGCTAAATAATATGGACACAGAGTGTGGAATAATAGTCACTGGAGTCTTAAAATGGTGGGAAGGTAAGAGTGGGGTGAGGGATGAGGAATTACTCTATGGGTACAATGTACCCTATTCCACTGATGGTTTCACTAAAATTTCCAACTTTACCACTATGCAATATGTCTGTGTAACAGAACTTCAGTTGTACAAGTTAAAAAAAGAAGCTACAAGTGTGTGAAGCAGAGTAGAGTTTGCTTTTTTTTTTTTTTTTTGATGGCCTGTGGTTTTGTACTATGTTTTTTAGGTCATTGAGAGAGACTATATCAGTACCTAGTAATCCAAAAATAGTTTATAAATGTCATTAAATATTAGTAATATTAAATAGTTTTCTAATATTGATTTATACAATAAAACAATAGAATTTGAGATTTGAAGGAGTATCTGCATGAATCTAGCCCAGTGGTTTTCAAAGTCTGCATTATGAAACCCTTAGGTTTGGTGTAGCAATCCCATTAAAAATTCAGCCAAAATTGCATTAAATGGCCTATCCCCTTGGGTCCCCTCCCACTGTGGGAACTTTTGTGTCCTCTCAATAAATCCTGCTTTCTCACTTAAATAAAATAAAATAAAATTACATTAATACAGTTTATCTTTTTCATTATTTTTAAAATTGCAATTTATAAATGTCACAACTTCAAATGTCTTATAAATCAAAATATTAACATATTAGATATCATTAATATGGTAACTTCTGTCTCAAGTCTGATTTTTTAATTTTTGAGTTTGAGAACTTCAGAATAATGTTCTTGCTCTAAAATGTGTCTGTGTGTGTATGCACATGCACATGCACACATATTTCAAGTTTACTACTACTATTATTATTATTTCAAGTTTACTACTAATGATTATTTAGAAAGGCTGCCATTCAGTATTAGCATTATTCTGAATCAAGGTCTACACAAGCTTATTCTCTTAAACTTATGTAATTGAATATTCTATTATAGTATGTGCCTACCAAATTTAATTGAATTTTAGGAAAAATGTGGACATAAATTTTTGGTATGCACTATAATACAGCTAATAATTGATAGTTCAACAATAAAAAAATTACAAAACAGTGATGTCTTAATAATATTCAGTATTCCTGAATGTTTTAGTTTTAAAAACTATTTTCATTTAATGTTTTATTATTTATTATTTAGTATACTTTGATTCAAATTTTATGATTATGATAAATAATGTGACTAGTTTTTAAAATTTCAAAGCAATAATTTCTTCAAATTCTTGGAAAAAGTATACAAATTATGAACACATTTTTTAAATTATTTGCAATGATTTATGTGTATGAATCAGGATTTCTTGGATTTGTTCAACCAAAAATATATAGAGAAATAAAATAATTCATGTTTCTGAGCAACCAATGGTTCAAAGAAGAGATTAAACAGGAAATTTTAAAGTGTCTTAAGATAAAGTTTTACCATTTGGCCAAGCAATCCCATTAATGAATATATGGCTAAATGTACACAAATCGCTCTACCAAAAAACATCTGCACTCACAAATTTCTTGTAGCACTAACCACAATAGCAAAAGCATGGAGCCAACCTAGCTGGACTGGCTAAAGAAACTGTGGTATATTTACACCATAGAATACTAGACAGTCACAAAAAAGAACAAAATGACGTCCTTTGCAGCAACATGGATGCAGCTAGTAATCATCATCCTAAGCTAATTACCACAGAAACAGACAACTCAATACTAAATCTTCTTTCTAGTGAGTGAGAATTAAATACTGAATACACATGTACACAAGTGTGAAAACGATGGATACTGGGAAACTCCTAATGGTGAAAGGAAGGGAAGGGGATAAGGGTTAAAAGGCAACCCACCTCGTACCATGTCCACAATCTGGGTGATGGACTCAATGGAAGCTCAAACCTCACCATCACACTATATACCTATATAATAAATTTGCTTATGTACCCCTTGAATATTAAAATAAAATAAAATAAAAAAATCTTGAGATAAATGAAAATGGAAACACAATATACCAGAACTTATGGTATACAACAAAAACTATTATTAGAAAGAAGTTATACATGTTTACATTAGAAAGAAAGAATCATCTCAAATAAATAACTGAATGTTGTGCCTCAAGGTACCAGAACAAGGATAAATAAAGCCTTCATTAGAATGAAGACAATAATCATGAGAAGAGCTAAAATGTATAGACTATGTACTGAAATAACAATGGAAAAGATTATTGAAACAGCATGTGTTCTGAGGAAAAATAAACAGAATTGATGTACCTTTAGTCAAACTAATCAGGAAAAAAGAAAGAACACAAATAAATAGAATCAAATATGAAGAGGAGATGTTATAACTGATACAGATAAATACAAAGAATCATAAGAGACTACTATGAAAAACTGCATATCAAGAAATTGGATTACCTAGAAAAAAATAGATAAGTTCCTAGAAATGTACAACCTGTTAAAACTGAATAATGAAATAATAGAAAATCTGATCCAACCAATAATGAGTAAGGAGATTAAATCCATAATAATAATAATAATAATAATAATATTCACATCAAAGAAAAGTCGAGGACCAGATGGCTTCATGGCAAAATTCTACCAAATGCTTAAAAAAGAATTAGTGCCAATCTTCCTGAAACGCTTCCAAATAAATGGAAGTAGAGTAAATATTTTCAAACTCATTTACAAGGTCAATATTATCCTGCTATCAAAACCAGAATTGGACTTTACAAGAAAAGAAAATTTCAGGCCAATATCCCCCAATGAACACTGAAGCTAATGTCCTCAACAAAATACTGGAAAACCAAATTTAGCAGCATATTAAAAAGATTATTCACCATGATCCAGTGAGATTTATCACTGGGAGGCAAGGATATTTCAACATAAGCAAATCTATAAATGTGATACACCATTTTAATAGAATGAAGAACAAAACTATATGAACACCTCAATAGATGCAGAAAAAGCATATGACAAAGTTTAACATCCTTTAATGATTAAAAACAATCTCAAATTCAATATGAAAGGAATGTGTCGACACAATAAAGGTCATACATGATAAGTCCACAGTTAGCATCATACAAAGAGTAAAAAGCTAAAAGCTTTTTTTTCTCTAAGATTAGGAAAAAGGCAAGGATGCCTATTCTCACTATTTTTATTCATTATGCTACTGGAAGTCTTAACCAGAGTAATTAGCCAAGAAAAAGAAATAAAAGGCATTCGTATAAAAAAGGAAGAGGGCTGGGCTCGGTGGCTCAGCCTGTAATCTCGCGCCTTTGGGAGGCTGAGGTGAGTGGATTGCCTGAGCCTGTGGGTTCGAGACCCGCGTGGGCAGTGAGTCCTCATCTCTACAATAAATCAAAAAATCAGCCAGGCGTGGTAGCGCGTGCCTGTAATTCCAGCTACTCAGAAGGCTGAGGTGGAAGGATCGCCGGAGCCCAGCAGGTGGAGGCTGCGGTGGCCCGGAGTGGCCACTGCACTCCAGTCTGGGCGACAGAGTGAGACTCCAACTCAAAAAAAAAAAAAAAAAAAAAGGAAGAGGAAAAATTGTCTCTGTTTGCTGATGGTATCATCTTATACATATAACAATATAAAGACTCCACCAAAAAAAATGTTAGAGCTGATAAATTCAGTAAAGTTCAGGATACAAAAGTAACACACAAATGTCAGTAGTGTCTCTTTTTTTCTTTTTATAAAGATGTGGGGTACAATTCAGGGTTAGGTATACAAACGTTGATTATGCAGTTACCCTGTTGATGAGGTATGCCCCTCCCTCCCCTAGCATCTTCCCTCAACTGCCAATCCCACCCACCCCCTAATAGTTTGCCACTACTGCCAATCGTTTTCTTATAGTATTATAACTGTCTGTTTATGAGTGAGAGAGCATATGGTACTGTGTTCTTTGTTTCTGTGATAGATCACTGAGTATGATCGACTCTAAATTCATCCAAGTTGCTGCAAAGTTGATATGCTTGTTCTGCATCAACTCATTCAAAAGAGTGTCAAAAAATGAAATATTTAACAATAAATTTTTTTTTTTTTTTTTTTTTTT
>NW_007251266.1:503385-532799 GCF_000164805.1 Carlito syrichta
GTGAGACTCCAACTCGGAAAAAAAAAAAAAAAGAAAAGTGTGTTTACTGAAAACTATTAATATTGATTAAAATAATTAAAGTAGACACAAATAAATGAAAAGATGTTATATGTACATAAATTAAAATAATTAATATGGCTAAAATTTCCATAGTACACAAAGCAATCTAAACATTTGGTGCATTTTCTACCAATATTTCAATGGAAATGCTATTTTTCATGGAAACAGAAAAATAAATTTTTTGAACACACATAAGACACCACATAACAAGAGCAATCAAAACTGGAGGCATCACACTACCTGACTTTAAAACCTATTGTAAAACTATAATAAAACAACGTGGTATTGACATAAAAAACAGGATGGAGGTCCAGAAATTAATTCATATATTTGTAGTCTAGTGATTTTTTAAATTGTGCAAAAAACATGCAATGGAGAATGGGCAGTCTTTTTATTATCTTGCGTTGAAAAGCTAGATATCCCCTTGAAGAGAAATAAAAGTGTAACTTTATCTCACACCATATAAAAATGTCAACTCAAAATGAATTAAAGTCTTAAATATAAACCCTGAGACTGTAAAAGAACTTGAAAAAAAAGGAGGGAAAGTTTCACGACATTGGTTGAGCAAAGATTTATTGGACATGGTTTCCAAAAAACAGGCAACAAAAGCAAAAATAAACGAGTAAGATTATATAACACTAAAAATTCTTCTGCATAGCAAATAAGACAATAGAAAGAAAGACAAGCCATATATCAGGAGAAAGTATTTGCAAACAACACATCTGACAAGGGACTAATATTCTAAATCAAGAAGGAACTCCAGCAATTCAACAGCAAGAAAACAAATAATCAATTGAAAAATGGACAAAGGACTTAAAGAATCATTTCTTAAGAGAATACACGCAAGTAGCCATCAAATATGTTTATTTATTTATTTTTTGAGTTGGGGTCTCACTCTGTCACCCAGACTGGAGTGCAGTAGCACACTCCCGGCCACCGCAGCCTCGACCTGCTGGGTTCAGGCGATCCTTCCGCCTCAGCCTTCCAAGTAGCTGGAACTACAGGCGTGCACTACCACCTCCAGCTAATTTTTTTATTTTATTGTAGAGATAAGGGCTTGCCAAGTTGCCCAGGCAGGCCTCGAACTCGCGGGCTCAGGCAATCTACTCACCTCAGCCTCTCAATTGAGCGCGGCTCAAATATGTTTTTTTAAAAATGCTCAGTATCACTAATCATCAGGGAAATGCATATTAGACCATAATGTGACGCTACCTCACATCTGCTAGAATAGTTATTGTCAAAGAGACAAAAGATAACAAATGTTAAAGAGAATGTAGAGAAAAAGGATTGCTTCTTTGTTTTTGGTAGATTATAAATTAATACAACCATTATGGAAAATTGTATGGAAGTTCCCTTAAAAAAAAAGAAAACTAAGAAATGGAACTACCTTATGATCCTGTCAGTCCTTGGGTATATACCCAAAGGAATGGAAGTAGTAGTGTGTCCAAGAAATAGCGCATTCCCAATGTTCATTGCAGCCTTGTTTGCAATAGCAAAGAGATGGAAGAGACCTAAGTGTTCATCAATGGATAAATGGATAAAGAAAATGTGGGGAAAAATATATACAATATAATACTAGTCAACCTTAAAAATGCAGTAAATTTTGTCACTTGCAACAACGTGAATAAATCTGGAGTAGATTATACTAAGTAAAATAAGCCAGGAACAGAAAGTCAGATACCATATGATCTCACTTATATGTGAAATGTAAAAAAAAGAAAGCTCATTGAAATAGAGGGTAGAATGGTGGTTACCAGAGGCTGGAGGTGGGGGCGGGAGAGGATAATGGAATGGGAATAGGGGAATGTTGCTCAAAGAGTACAAAGTTTCAGCTGGACAAGAGAAATAAACATTAGTGGTCTACTGCACAGAACTGAAAATACAATTAATAATATTACATTGTATATTTCAAAATTGCTTAAAGATTAGATTTTAGATGTTTTTACTACAAAAGCTAATATGTATGAGGTGATGAATATGTTAATCATTTAAATTTCACAAGTTAATCATTTCACAATGTAAACATGTATCAAAACAGCACATTGTGTCCATATTTACAAATATTATTTGTAAATAAAAAGAATGTAACATTTAAAGAGGAGATAAAATAATTCCTGATGCTGTTATCATTGCTACTGTCATTCACTACTTTCAATTTTAAATATCTGTGTTATTAGAATAGTCTCACTGTTTAATTGAAAGTTTATTAGAAGCTAATGTAATACATTTGACATTATGAGATATATTTGTAGTTTTAAAATGCTTTTTCTGTTTAACAAGTTTGTGTTCTACATGAGATATGCTTTCAAATTTTTCCAGCGTTAAAAAGTTTGTAAATCTCTGATCTAGATTGTCCTGCTCTTCTCCCAATCATGTTAGAAGTAAAGCAAATGCTGTTCAGATGGAGAAAGAGATTATCTCAAATACTCTTACAAACTAGTTTTATTGTTTGTTTGTCTGACTGTTTTTAAAAACAATTTTATTGAGATAAATTCACATTTTATATAATCACTCATCTAAAGTATACAAACCACTGGATTTAAGTATATTCAAAATCACTCATCTACTTTCTTTCTTTACAGATTTACATATCTTGACATCTCCTATAAATGGAATTACACAATTTGTGACCTTTGGTGTCTGGCGTCTTTCACTTAGCAAAATGTTTTCAAGACTCATCTATGTAGCATGTATGTTTTCAGTGTTCATCCATGTAGCATGTCTCAATACGTCATTCCTTTTTATTGCTAAATGATATGCCTTTGTAAGGGCATAATGTTTTGTTTACTCATTTATCAGTAGAAGAACATTTTGGTTGTTTCCATTTTTGGGGTATTATAAATAATATCACTATGAATATTTGTATATAAGTTTTACTTGGACATAGGATTGCTATTCTTATATATATCCAGAAATGGAACTGCTGGGTGTAATGGCAACTTTACTGTTTAACATTTTGAGAAACTGCTAAACTTTCTTAAACAGAATACCACATTCACGCCAACAATGGATGACAATTCCATTTTTTCCATGTCTTCATCAACACTTGCTATTCTCTGTCTTTTTTATTATAACTATTCTAAGGAGTATTTAGTGCTATTTTTTTATTTGCTATTATGGTTTTGATTTGCATTTCCCAATTACTAATGATGTCAAATAGCTTTTCATGTGTATATTGGCTATTTGTATATCTTATTTGGAAAAATATCTATTCAGACCTGTTGCTTGTTTTTTAATTAGGCTACTTATCTTTTTATTATTGGGTTGTTAGACACCAGCATTGTATGTGGGTTCTACAGATTAGTTTAAACTTGTGATCATCATTCTTGTGTAACATATGTAACTCCATTTTTAATTAGGAAAAAAATAAGCAGGCCTCTGTTGCTAAGCAACATTCATCATATATGTGAATACCCAGCCAGATCACATCAATTACTGATATTACTATTTTAAGACTTAAAAATATATAATTTCATCTGCTACCAAATTCATCTGCTAGCTGATGTTTTAGTGCTTTTCCAAGGACAAGGCAATTACTTTTCTATAAACTTTCACTTTGAAGAAGGAAGTTGAAAGCAAAAAGATGTTGTTACTGTGGCTCTCATTACCGAAAGCCTATTTCCAAAAGAAAATGTTTGCAATGACTGATGGAGGACTATGCAATACATTTAGGAAATATTTTTGTCTCTGGATGTGCAGAGTATATTTTTTACATAGACACTTTTGTTGGATAGAATATGGCCAGGGATCTATGGAAATAACTGACAGAAAACCAGAGTATTGGTATCGTCTTTGCAAAGTTAATATATTTACAGTCATTAATTGTATTCATTTAGAAAACTAAATAATTTTATTGTGCATTTATCTCAGTCGACTAGAATGTAGGAAAACTAAAATATGATTTTACATTTTTAGCTTACATTGGTGGAATCTCGTTATCTAGCCTCAAGACCACTGAAATGAAAATACAGTTGTAATCATAATAACATTCTGTGCAGTGGTGATAGGTTATATCCATACAGTTTCTGCTCCAGTGAAATCCCATTTTAAGAAAATACTGTATGCTATTCACTTGCCGGACATTCATTGTAATGAGATGTCATTTGTATAACCAATATGAATTGTAATCTTCTGTCAAGTGGACATAAGTTCAAGTACAGGTGACTTTGAGAAAAATCCTATACATGGTAGCTGACCAATGTGTTTTGCTGGTACACAGCTCAAATATGTTCACTTGTTAGCAATGATTGATAGCCTATCAAAAATAGATGAGGATAAATTCAAACTAAGGCATTGTTTAGATTTAAACAGTGTCAAAATTCCAGGAAATATGTAACATCTGCCAAGTAATGACCCTCTATACCTCTATGTGCTCTTATAACGCCATCTTATGAAATGTAATCAGAACATTTATCACATCGCAATTGTATCTGTGTGTGTGTTCATGTTTGATAGTATCTGTATGTTTCCGAGAAATCTAAGAAATTATTTTAAGTATGTAATGTGTGGTTTATCTTCATTCTTTCAGTATCTAGTACAATGTCTGGCGTATAAAAGGTACTCAATTCCAATTCATAAGTGGATGGCTACAGCTGCTGCTCTTAGAGTTGCTACTGCTGCTGCTACAAATACTCTCCTTACTATTATTAACTGTTACTTACCAAGTGCTGATTATGTGTTATGATCTCTTTACTTTATTTCACTTAATCTTCATAAGTATGTACTACCCATGTTATTTCCATTTTAATCACTAAACAAAATGGAGACATATAGAAAATAAATTAAAGAATAGGTTAAAATCCTTTTTATCAAGGTGAGGTTTTTGCTTTGTGTTTGCACATTTGTTTGTCTATGCACTTTGCATATATAGTTTCTTCAGAAAATGTAGAGGTAAGAAGTTAGGAACCAGCATGTGTTTCAAAGTAAGTCATAGTGGGATCTAGACACATGAGGATTTACTCTATCCCTCATGGGTTGGTGCTGGGGGAAGGAACGTGGGAATATACATGTAACTTTTTAAAAAATTCAAACACCCAAGAGAAAAAACAAACCATATTCTTCTTTTTTTAATTTGCCTTTCTGCTACAAATTCACATTGCAAAGCTTGCCCAAATTGAATATTCAGTAAATATTATTGATAGGCAGTCTACCTGCCACACATCATTTTTGATAAGTGAATCATAATGACAATACTTCGGGTTATGATGTCCGCCCTTTGAGAGAAAGAGAATTTAAAGTAACCACGGGGTACCTCAGCTTGCTGAGATATGAATCTCTTGGCACCTATTAGCATAATCTACTTATGGAAGAGACATAAATGTGGAGCGAAAGGCTTGCAAAATGATTTGCTGGGCACTATTGTTGAGCCCTAATTTAAATCACTTGGTTTTCTCAATTATTATTCCAAAGCCTCATCTGAATCCTTCTGACACTAAATGTACTTTATAGGGACAATATATTCCTATAACTTGCAAAATCTTTAATGTAAGATTTATATTATCTTCAGTAAGATGGATGAGAATAATTACTTTGAGTCTTGTTAAGTTCCTCAAGCAATGCTGTTACAAATTTGTATAACAGAAAGAATTAAAATGTCACAAGATATATTTCTGAGGATAACAACCAGAGAATTTAAAAATATTCTTAAGCACAGTATTTTTAAACAAAATTCATGGATTATCTTTGCATATACTTACATGAGGACAGTATGGTTTTTCTGAAACCATTAGTTAAAGTCAGATTTCGGGTTCATCTTAAGTACAGGTCATATTGCTTTCTGTGGAAGCCAATGTTTCACCAGAATCACAAGGACATTATAGTTTAAAACAACAAATGTAAAACCATGCCATTGGTCATTTGATAAGCTTAAAAAGAGAATGTAAAAATTTCAGCATCTGTCAAAGAAAACACAATTTATTTTTTATTCATAAGATAGAAAATCCTATGCCAAAGAAAAAAGAGATAATTTACTATAAAAAGAATACCTAAGGGAAAGGACAAATAGCATTGATCCAATAATTGAGATTGAATATAAAAGAGTAGAAAAAAGTATAACACATATATATGAGATGCAAAACTTACTTGAGGCACTGAAACATCACATTAAAGGTTTCCCTTCTCTACATAATCAGGTTGATGCTCTATGCCAGTGTAAATACACTCAATTATTACAGCATCTGCTACAGCAAAAAGCAAAAGGATCATAGAAAATGCTGCTTTTGACTCACCATAGTGGTTTCAGCAGGAACTGAGCTGAGCTTGAGAGTCTTCAGAACTGACCCAAGACTTGAATAAGTCAGTGAAGGGAAGACATCACACAGAGGGTCTAGTTGCAAGGGCTTTCTTGAAGATCAAATTCTGTAAAACCAACAGAGCCCAATAGCTAAATAAGAAGGGATGAGTTTAAAACAGACCCCTAGCACAGCAAAGCCAGGACAGGAGTTTCCAAAGGTGAAATCTGTGGATAGTCTTTGAAGCCAACACATAGAACAGATGAAAGATTTTATAACAGCACTTTTGGCTGCTTTCTTAGAGTTAGAAGACAACCTCTGTGGTTGAAAAAGTAACTGTGAGAGGGAGCTAAACATATAGAGAATCCATCCCTACATCTTCCACTAACTTGCTAGTTATTCACAGTCTTCAAGGAATACATTTGATTTTCTTATTTGTAAATGTGGGCAATAGCTGGCTTGTCTTCCTTATAGAACACCTGTGAAGATTAAATGTGACTATGAATATAAAAATACTTTAAAAAATTAAAATTCATTTACAAATGAGAGCTATTGTTCTGCTAATTCTCTTTCATTTTTCTTTTGTTTCCTTCCTTCCTTTCTTTCTTCTATTCAAAACATATTTTATGAGTATCTGATGTGTACCAGACATTCAGCACCCTGTGTGAACAGTCAAATCCTCCTTCCTTATGGAGTTTATATTCAAGCTGAAGAAACATAAAATAAGCAACATAATATGTTGAATGGGATTAAGTACAATGGAGCACAATAAACAAGAGAAGGAGACTTTGGTGATGATAAGGTGTGTGGGATTGTTGAAATTTTAATACAGTGGCCATGGAAGTCTTCCCTGAAAAGGTGGCATTTTATGAAAAACTAGAAGAGGTAACAAAATGAACTATGCACATTTCTGAGAGAAGAATATCCAAGCAGAAAGAAGAGCAAAGGCCATAGGGTGGACCAATGCTAAGGTATTTCAGGATTCCCAAGGGGAGCCATATGGTTGGAAGTAGATAGAGGGAACTAAGTAGGATATGAAGTCAGAAAGATGATCAGGGAAAAAATCAATATGAAACCTTTAGTGTCACGGTAAAGATTTGGACTTTTTGTCTGAGTATAAGAGAGGTAGGACATAGTTAGGCAGTTCACTTTGAATGTCACATTGAGAATAGACAGAAGAGAACAAAATGTTAAAAGAGGGTCTCTGTTCAAAATATATTGAAAAAATGCAATTGTGAAGTGACTTGATGTTGAAGAAAGAGTGACTGTGAAAGTGTTAAAAAATGTTATAAGACTTTTGCATTTAAGGCTAAGGTAGAACCACTTGGGTCACTTGGAGGCCTAAGTGACCATTAACAAAGAGAATACATAGTCTAAGCAAATCAGAAGCTAGGGTTGAAGTTAACTGAGATGGAAAAATGGGGAGGAAAAAATCTGGGGTGGAGAGTAGTGGTCAGCTGTTCCATTTTGGACATTTTAATTCAGAAGAAGCATATCAAACATCCAAGTGTGATACTAAGGAAAATTTGGATAAAAATCTGAAGCTGAGTAGTTTTAATTGAATCTATAAATGTAGGCACTGTTAGAGTAGAGGTTTTCTTATTGTTGTTTTATTTTTGTTTTTCTATCTAGAAAACCAGCTAAGATTGTCCAGGGAGTAAGTATAGGAAGGCTAAAGACCTATAAATTAACTGAGGGGCATACCTATGTTTCCACGTCAGAAAGCTAAAAAGAAGCAAGCAGAGAAGACCAAGATGCACCAACAGTCAGGACAGTGTGGTAATTTGAAAGCCAAATAAAGAAGTTATCTCAGGAATAGGGAGCGATGCACTTTCAAATATTAATGATTTGGTAAGATGAGGATGAACATTTATCTCCAATATGACAGTTTTGGAAAGTAGGGCCTAGTGAGAGGTGTTTGGGATTAATATCCTCCTGAGGGAGCGAGTACATTCCTGCTCTCCAGGGGGTATGTTATTTCCTGAGAAAGAGCTGGTTGCTACAAGAGTCTGCCTTCCTCAGTCTTTTCTCTCTTGCTTCCTCTCTCACCATGTGATCTCTTTTCACATGCCCGCTGAACTTTCACTTTCCACTATGATTTAAAACTTGTTGAGGCCTTTACCAGATGTGTCTTCCTAAGCTTGAACTTTCCAGACACCAGAATACCTACCCAGTCTCAGGTATTCTGTTACAGAAACACAAAATGAACTAAGGCAGTACCAAATGCAACAATGTGAAGGCTATTGACAACCTTGACTTGAAAGGTGGAGGTAAGCCAGGCTCGGTGGCTCAGCCTGTAATCCCACGCTTTGGGAAGATGAGGTGAGTGGATTGCTGAGACCGCAGGTTCGAGACCCGCCCTGGGCAACTTGGCGAGACCTCATCTCTATAATAAATCAAAAAATCAGCTGGGCATGGTAGCGCATGCCTGTAATTCCAGCTACTCGGAAGGCTGAGGCGGAAGGATCGCCGGCGCCCAGCAGGTCGAGCTGCGGTGGTCAGGAGTGGCCACTGCACTTCAGTCTGGGCGAGAGAGTGAGACTCCAATTCAAAAAAAAAAAAAAAAGGAAAGGTGGAGGTGGAGATAGAACCATAATAAAGTTAGTTTAAGAAGGCAAGAGAAGAGGGAAATTGAGAACAGTGGACAATATTATCTTCAAGAAATTTTGCTATACAAAGAAGCAGAATAATTATAATAATAAGAAATATAAAGTTGGGCAGGAATTTGTACTTTAATAAAAAAATTTGAAGATAATCATTCAGAAGGATTAAAAACAATTGGTAACTACTGAAAGAGTAGTCTTGAACAAGTGAGAAGACATGGAATCTAGTGCTCAAAGAGAGTTTTCCCAAGATATATTTGGGAGTTATGCTCTGTGGAAGCAGGAGAGCTAAAAAGTATTTAGACACATACGCATTTAGGAGAGGTTTGCTGGGAGAGCTTGTAGTTGCTCTGTGCTTCAGTAAAATAAGAAACTGAGAGTAAGAATGTTACAGAGTGTCTAAGGATATCGCAGACAGGTGAGTGGGAAAGACAATGAACTAGAAAAATATAGTATGATTTCTGGATTGTACTATGGACCCCATAGAAGTTAGTGATGGGAAATTTAGTGTTTCAAATATCACAGCTTTGTGTTTTTCTTCAGTTACCCATTTTCAACTGTGAAACATAGATAAAGAATAATCAGAGAACTGAGTACTTCATGAGTAATCTTGCAAATCAAAATGCGTGCACTGAATTGGAGCATACATCGTGAGGGGGTGATTTTGACTGATCACATAAGCAAGGTTAAAAGGAAAGTGGGAAATGGAGGAAGTTGATGGTGAAGGTCACTGTCCTTCGACAATAAAAATATGGGAGGTTTGTACATCCCAGTGAAGGAGAAGGATAATTTGTATGTCTTCAAAGCTTTATATTGGTTCCAAGAACCATCAATGGATCCATTCCATCTGCTAGAAAGTCTTCACTTTCTTTTTACCCTTATTGCCACTGCCTTATTACATATTACCATCATTCCTAGGGCATTTTCCTTGCCTATACACTAGTGCTAACCAAAGTATCACAAACCAGCAGCATGCACATCACTTGGAAGCATCCTAGAAATGCAAATTATTGGGCATCAACTGAAGCATATTGTATAAGAATCTCTAGGCAGCAGCTCAGGTGATTATTCCATGACATATAACATGTGAACATCTCTGCCCTTGCTGCAATCCATCCTCTGTCTAGTCCCTTAGTGATTTTCCAAATATGGAAACATCATCATGCTATGCTTTTTCTAAAACATTTTCCTTGGATCTTCTTTACCTAAAACACAACAAATAACATTTTTGCTTAGGTTCTTTGTCTATTTTTACCTTTCGTGTTCATCTTGTTTTTTCATGTCCTCATGCTTTAACCTCTATTGTTTGCTCTGAAGGGTCTGAAGACAGAAAAAAATATTACTTAGTTTTCACATTTAAGCTGAGACGTTTTCTTATTCTCCTTGTTCAGCTCAGATGCTTTTCCCCTTTGCTTCCACGAAACTTTATAGAGACTTTTATTTTAATAGGTATCTTATTATAGTCTTAATTTTTTGCATTTATTACCCTCCACTAGACAGAAAGCTCCTTGGTAGTAAGACTATTTTTTTCTTTTATCTTTGTAGTCCAGCATGTCAATTAGTTATCAGGCATTTGCTATATGTTCTTGGAGGACAAGTAACTGAATAAGGTATTCCACAATAAAATGGATTCTGAATTCAGATGCTATGTGATGTCTGTTTCTGACTCACAACAATTTATTTCTGCTACACACAGTCAGAAATAATGAACAGTCTGTTTATAGAACTCATTTCCTTATACCAGTTCATTTATGACTATGTTAAATAATAAAGTATTTATAATACTTTCATTCTTCACATGATAAGGACATTTACCTGTCTTTCAACAACACTTTGTGATTTAAGTGAATGATTTTTCTCAAACCATAAATGATTTTTTTCAACTTTTCAAATTCTTTTCCCAGAGTACCCTTATGGTCTCTGACAATGTTTGTCTATTACTTTTTGCAGCAGGGTTTTCTAGTTTGAACAGTGATTGAAGTCATAATAATGACTTCATAAATTTCACATTCTGGACTGAGCCACCCGGGTCCATTCATATTTGTCATGCAGCTCATTTCATGGGACCATATTAAGCAAATACTTTACTGCTAATCTTCAACAGCTGGGTCAACTGACACATTTAAACAAATGATAAAATATTATTGGACAATGGAGACAACAAATGGCAAAATGATTAATTCAGTTATATCTATATCCAATGACATAGCTTAAAGGAAGTCTTTTTATTTATTATTGGTGGATTAATGAAATCATCTAATAGGAAAACCAGTGAAGATTTTGACTTAGTTTCAACATTTCTGGCTGATGGCAAAAACATATACTTTTCAAACAATAATCCAGAGTCATATTAGCCTTGAATTAATACGGCAAATGTATGACTTGTTTTAAGAAACAAAATTGCATAATACTATAAAATATTAAAGGCATATGGAAATTTTAGGAAGACTAATTGTTTTGGAAGATTACTAACTTTACAAAGGAATTCATATAGCTTTCTCAAGTAGTATTTTTTCAACACAAAGTCATTGTTTAAATTTTGTTTTTTCAATTATATATACAGAGTTTATAGCAAGGGAATATATATATATATTTACATACATATTTGCATATATACATATGTTTATTTACACACACATACTTAAAATTAAAGGAACCTATGAAAGATCCATTTTCCCTGGGACTGATACTTTTTAAGAGTATCTATTTGCTTTACTTTTGAAATTCTTGACATCTGTGTTCTCTCTTCCTGGACACATACTTGACTGCCTCTTCCAGTATTCTCACAGTTATGTATATGGTGTAACTGAGTTTTGGTCAATGCAGTGTAAATTGAAGTAATATGTGTTGTTGTTTTTTTCATGCAGAATCCCCCCTAAAAAGTTTCCCAGCCTACTTTTCCTGTCATTGGACTGAGTGAACAGGGGTACAAAGATTTAGAAGTGCTCCAAACTGGTTCAGAAAAGCAGAAACCTCCCAAACCCAGGCACCACTAACTCTCATTAAATTGTGACATGATCAAGACACTTGCATGGTTTGAAGCCACTCCAAAGTTAGGATTTATCATTTATAGACAATAGTATAATTTGCCTTAATTAACATCACTGGAATCGACTCTCTACAGCCAAAAGTCAGGCTTCTCCCACCCTTGACGCTACCTCAAGTGTGATTCAATGTCGTGATTCTGCTTGGTGAAGATGGTTTAGACAATAAAAAAGCAAAACTGGAAACTTGGACAGGGATCAAGGAAGAGGATGGCCAAGCTTAGCCTGGAGCACGCACCAGATTTCAACATAATGGCTGGCAGGTTTAGTTTTGACCTTACAACAAAATGAGTGGAAAGTTAAAATGAGGAAATAAATTTGGACTTAAAAATCTAGATATGACTAGATAAAGGTGAAGTCTGAGGCAATGATGGGAACTTGCTCTAGAGTTTTTGTACCACACAGGTTTACTAGTCAAGCAATATTTTAGCAGCTCTGAACTTCTGCAGCTCATCCATATTTTAAAAGCTTTCCCCTATAAGGGAAAAACTGTTTTCTATATTGATAATATTCTCATTTCTTAATCTCTTCTAATATATATTTGATGAAAGTCATGTGCTCCCTTGGCACATTGAGAAAAAACAGGGCTACTTAGTAGGTAGGCCTAGTATGGCTAACCTCCTAATAATCATCAGATTATTTTCTCAGGACAAGGTATAAAGTCCATTTAAATTGTGCCTGAAACCACAGCACAATTACAATCTATTATTACTCATAGATTTTCTGCTTTTTTCCCTTAACCTTATGCATTAACTTTATATATATTAATATTTGATCTCTAGTAACATGGTATTGAAGCAACTTTGTTACTTTACACCAAATTAATTAGAATTTAGTAATAAATGTGTTCAATTTTTATGTTTTCTTCCAACCCCAAGATTATTGATCTTGAGAAACAGAATCCCAGCCCTCAAGGAACTCAAGGCTTAGTGAGGTAGACAGGCAAGTGATGGTTGACTGAGTTGATTCAGGATAACAAGATAGCACCCAGAATGTGCTTCTAACTAGGCTAACTAAATCAGATGTATCTTACTACCAAATTAGGAAGTTGAAGAGTAACAACAAGAAAACTCTGTTTATAGGGTCATTAGTAGACAATACAGACAACTCAGCCAGGTAATTCAGACAAATAAATTTTGGAATATGTATTTTGTAAAGGTGACTCAGAGTTTATGGCTCAATTCATACCTAATTGTAATAAAAGAGTGAAATTTGAGTATCGCTGTGTGTCATATGTGATGCTCCGTGTTTTACTACTGTTATCGCAGTTAAAGCTCAGGGCAGTCTTGAAAAATTGACAAGAAATTTGAGAGATAAGAAAACTAATCCAAACTTTGAGGTTCCATTTGGATACCGTGATTTATGATTTCCTAACCGTGTTAAGAAGGTGATTTTTTTTTTACAGACATAATTTGACTTGCTAATGTACTTTATCCACCTGTTTACCTATTGTTTTAGAAAATAAATAAACTGGATTATAATCACATGATACTATTATAGGTTCCTTGGAAAAGGGTCTTTCCCTCCTCTCAAAACTATCACCATTTGCTCACTCATACTGAGTCTGTTTCAGAAAGAATAAAGCTTTTTATATGTATTTTTTAAAATAATTTTTTATTTTAAAGATGTAGGGTACAATTCAGGGTTAAGTATACAGATGTTCATTATGCAGGTACTCTTGTTGATGAGGTGTGTCCCCCCATCTCCTGGAAGTTTCCCACTACTGCCACTCCCAACCCCATCCTCCTCTGGCAGTTTCCCACTGCCAATCCCTTTCTTATAGTATTACCATAGTTGTTCAAGGTCTGCTTATGTGTGAGAACATATGATACTTGGTTCTTTGTTTCTTTAGTAGTTCACTCAGGATTATAGCCTCTAAGTCCATCCAAGAGCTGTGAAATTCATAATTTTGTCCTTCTTCATGACTGCATAATATTCCATTGTGTATACGTACCACATTTTTTTATCCAGTCCTCTTTTGATGGGCAACACAGTTGGTTCTATGTTTTTGTTATTGTAAATAATGCTGCAATAAACATGCATGTGCAGACATCTTTTTCATAGAGTGATTTGAGTTCCTCCAGGTATATTCCCAGTAGGGGAATTGTGGGGTCACATGGGAGGTGAATTTTTAGATCTTTTAGGAATCGCCACTGTTTTCCACAGAAGTTGTACTAACTTACACTTCCACCAACAGTGTAGAATCCTTTTTGCCACACCCTCTCCAGCATCTGTTTTTTTGAGTTATTGGTGATGAACATCCTGACTGGAGTTAGGTGGTATCTCAGTGTGGTTTCAATTTGCATTTCTTTTATAACTAGTGAAACTGAGCATTTTTTTCATGTAACTGCTGGCTGCTCATATGTCTTCTTTTGAGAAAAATGTCTGTTCATATTTTTTGCCCACTTTGTAATGGCTGTTTTTGTTTGGGTTTTTTGGTTTTTTTTTTTAGTTCCTTGTACATTTGAGTTCCTTGTACATCCTAGATGTTAGGCCTTGTAAGATGCACAGTTGCCGGGCTCGGTGGCTCAGCCTGTAATCCCGTGCCTTTGGGAGGCTGAGGTGAGTGGATTGCCTGAGCCCGCGGGTTCGAGAGCCGCCTGGGCAGCGAGACCTCATCTCTACAATAAATCAAAAAAAAAAATTAGCTGGGTATGGTAGCGCATGCCTGTAATTCCGGTTACTCAGAAGGCTGAGGCGGAAGGATCGCCGGAGCTCAGCAGGTCGAGGCTGCGGTGACCGGGAGTGGCTACTGCACTTCAGTCTGGGCGACAGAGTGAGACTCCAACTCAAAAAAATTAAAAAAAATAAAAATAAAAAAATAGAAAAAAAACAAAACAAGATATACAGTTGGCAAATATTTTTCCCATTCTATGGGTTGTCTCCCTGCTCTCTCAATGGTTTCTTTAGCCTTGCAGAAGCTTATCAGTTTGATGAGGTCCCATTTGTCTATCTTATCTCTTATGGCCTGGGCACTTAGGGTTTTGATCAGGAATTTGTTGCCAGTTCCAATCTCCATTAGGGTGTCTCCTGCATTTTCTAAGGTTCTTATAGTTTGAGGTTTTACATTTAGGTCTTTGATCCCTTTAGAGTTGTTTTCTGTGAATGGTGATAGGTAGGAGTCATGTTTCAATCTTCCGCATGTGGTCAGCCAGTTTGCCCAGCACCATTTACTGAATAGTTTTTCCTCTCCCCAGTGATTGGTGGTGGAGGTTTTGTCTAAGATAAGTTGGTTGAGAAATTGAGGTTTTGCTTCTGGAATTTCTATTCTGTTTCATTGGTCTGTATGCCTGTTATTGTACCAATAACAGGATGTTTTGATTATTGTAGCTTTATAATAAAGCTTAAAGTCTGGGAGCATGATGCCTCCAGTTTTGTTTTTTGTTTTTTTTGTTTGTTTGTTTTTTTGTTTGTTTGTTTTGCTGAGGATTGTTTTCAGGTCTGAGAAAAACTCTGTTGGCAATTTAGTGGGTATTACATTAAATATGTAGATTGCCCTGGGTAGGATGGACATCTTAACAATTTTGATTCTTACAATCCATGAGTATGTGACATTTTTCTTTTTTTTTAAGAATAGAAAATATAGCATATTTAGACAGTAAATTGGAGAGAAAGAGGAAGAGGAGATTCACCTACCCAAGATATGGAGGGGCCAAAGCCAAAAGTCGGAATATTTTTCCGTTTGTTTGTGCCATCTTTGATTTATTTGAGCAGAGTTTTGTAGTTTTCATTGCAAAGGTCTTTTACTTCTCTGGTTAGAAAGATGCCAAGGTATTTGTGTGTGTGTGTGTGTGTATGTGTCTAGTGTGAATGGGAGTGTGCTTTTTATTTGGGTGTCTGTTTATTTTTTGGTATATAGGAATGTGACTGACTTTTGCACATTTATTTTATACACTGAGACTTTGCCAAAGTTCTTTATCGGTGCAAGGAGGGTTTTGACAGATTCTCGTGGGTTTCATCGAGGTATAGAATCATGTCATCTGCAAAGAGGGGTAATTTAACTTCCTCTTTTTCTATTTGGATACCCCTGATTTCCTTCTTTTGTCTGACCCTCTAGCTAGGACTTCCAATACTATATGTTGAACAGGAGAGAGGAGAGTGGACATCCTTGTCTTGTTCCAGTTTTCAGGCTAAATGGTTCCAATTTCTATCTGTTTAGCAGTATGTTGCCTGTGGGTTTCTCATAGATAGCTCTTACCGCTTTGAGGTGTATTTCATCTGTTTATGTATTTAAACATTTATGCTCTTGAGTATGTTGAACCAGCTCTGCATCCCGGGGATGAAGCCTACTTTGTCATGGTGGACGTTTTTTGAGATGTGTTGTTGGATCTGATCTACTAGAATCTTGTTAAGAATTTTAGCATCTATGTTCATCAAAGATATTGACCTGTGGTTCTCTCTCTTTGTTAGATCTTTACCTGGTTTGGGTATGTAAGTGATGTTAGCTTCATAAAATTATTTGAGGAGAGTTCCATCTTTCTTGATTGCCTGGAATACTTTCAATAGGATTGGTATCAGCTCCTCCTTGTATGATTTGTAGAATTCTGCTGAAAAGCCATCTGGTCCAGGGCATTTTTTGTGATAGTTTTCTTGTGACATAATTGATTTCCTGGGTTATTATTTGTCTCTTTAGGGTCTTGATTTCTTCTTGTTTCAACCTGGGAAGGTTGCATGTTACAGAAAGTCCTCCATGTTATTTAGGTTTTCAATTTTGTTTTCATACAGGTGTACATAGTAATCTCTGATAATCTTTTGTATTTCTTCAGGGACAGTTGAGACTTCATCTTTTGCATTTCTGATTTTGTTTATTTGGGCTTTTTCTCTCTTTTTCATGATCAGTCTAGCTAGGGGGTCCATCAATCTTGTTTAACCTTTCAAAGAACCAGCTTTTGGTTTCATTGATATTTTTGTATTATATGATTGTCGTCTATGTTTCAAAGTTGGGTTTTTATTTTGGTGATCTGGATTCTTCTGCTGAAGTTAGGGTTTTGGTGGTCTTGTTTTTACAGCTTTCTTAGGTGATTTGTTAGTCTGTTAACTTGTGATGTTTCTATTTTCTTCATGTGTGTTCATAGAGATTTGAATTACCTCTTAGTATTGCTTTCATGGCATCTCGGAAATTTTGGTAAGATGTTTCTTCATTTTCATTTGTTTCCAGATATCTTTTAAGCTCTGTTTTGATTTCTGTGTTGACCCAGGAGTTGTTTAGCATCATGCTGTTTAGTGTTCATGTCTTTGTGGGTTTGGGGGGAACTTTGTTGGTGTTGGTATTTATTTTTATTCCACTGTGGTCTGAGAATGTGTGACAGAATTTCGATCTTATGGAATTTGTTTATGCTTGATTTGTGGCTGAGGATGTGGTCAATTTGAGAGTATCTTCCATGTGGTGATGAGTAGAATTTGTATTCCATGGTTGTTGGGTTGAGTGTTCTGTAGGTTTTAAATAAATGCATTTGGTTAAGCATTGCATTGAAGTTCTGGATCTCTTTGTTGACTTTTTGTCTTGATGATCTGTCTAGGGTTGTTAGTGAGATTTTTAAGTCTCCAGCTATAATAGTGTTAGAGTCTTTATATATATCCTCATATATATTTTAGTTTACCTAGAAGCTGCTTTATGAAAGTTTATGATCCTATGTTGAGTGCATATATGTTAAAGATGGATATTTTTGTTGATGGATTGAACCTTTTATCATTATGTAGTGACCTTTCATATCTTTTTAAACTTTTGATAGCTTAAAGGGAATTTTGTCTGATATTAAGATCATGACTCCTGCTTTCTTTTGTGTTCTGTTCACCTGAAATTTTGTTTCCCATCTTCATACTTTGAGTCTGTGAGTGTCCTTTCTGGTGAGATGAGTCTCTTGGAGATAATATATTGTTGCCTTATGATATTTTATGCATTTTGACATTCTATATCAGTTCAGTGGTACTTTTAGTCCATTCATATTCAGGCTAATTATCAAGATGTGAGAGTTTATCCCTGTCATGAGGCTCTTATAGAATTTGTTGTTGTTGCTCCTGTTTTTTGTTTATTTGTTTGCTGCCTTTCTTTAGATTTTTGGGTTGATTCATGTGTGTTTTCAATCTTTTTCCTGCATTCTTGGGATGGGCATTGACATTCTTTTTTTTCTTTCTTCTGTGTTTATTACTTTCTTAAGTGTTTCTTGTAGAGTTGCTCTGGAGGCAGTATAAACTCTCAAAGATTAAATGTTGGGAAAGGATTTTAATTCTCCATCAGTGATGAAACTTAGTCTTGCTGGGTAGGTAATTGAAATTGATTAGCTTTGAGAACTTTGAAAATTAGGCTCCAAGTACTCCCAGACAGAAGTCTTTCTGTAGATAAGTCTGCTGTTATTCTAATTCAGCTTCTCTGGTAAGTATTCTGACTGTTCTTTCTTGCTGACTTCAGAATTTTTTCTTTTATATCTACTTTGTGTAGGTGAATTACTATGTGTCTAGGAGTTTGTCTTCTCATTTGTTGTCTTGCAGAGGTTGTCTGAATCTCTTATGTTTGAATGGTCACATCACGATGAGATGAGGGAAGTTTTCTTGGATAATTTCATGGATTGTTTGTTCCAGGGTGGTCTCTGTCTCTCTGTCAGCCTCAGGGATTCCAATTAATCTTAGATTTGACCTGAAATAAATGCCCATCCCTTAGAGGTTTTGTTCTGCCATATTAAGCTTCTTTTCTATGTTTTTAACAGTTTGGGGTTGTTCCATATGTTGGTCCTTAAGTTCTGAGATATTTTTCTTCTACTTGGTTAATTCTGCTTTCCATGCTTATCAGTTTGCTGTTTATTTCATTCACTGTATTCTTTATTGCTGCTATCTTGGTTATCAACTCCTTCATTCTTTTCTCTCATCTCTCCTCATTTCTATTTATTCTCTCTATTAATATCTTGATATCTGAGTTTGTGGTTTGAGACCAGTCTTTCTCGGGGCTCTTCATTGTTTGAGTTTAGAAGTCTATATTCTAAGTGGCTGACCTCCCAGTAGTCTTTGTGAAATTCATATTCTTCCTTTGGTTTTTCTTCTTTTGTGTAAGTTTTTCTCCCCGCTTTTTTTTACTTTTTTTTTAAATTGGAGTCTCACTTCATTGCCCAGACTGGAGTGCAGTGGCATGCTCCTGGTCACTGCAGCCTCAACCTGCTGGGTTCTGGTGATCCTTCTGCCTCAGCTTTCCAAGCAGCCAGAACCACAGATGCATGCTACCATGCTGGGCTAATTTTTGATTTATTATAGAGACGAGGTCTCGCCAAGTTGCTTGGGTGGGTCTCGAACCTATGGGCTCAGGCAATCCACTCACCTCAGCCTCTCAAAGTGCTGGGATTACAGGCTGAACCACTGAGCCCAGCCTTTACCTCTTCTTTAATTCTGTTGTTCAGTGGTTGGGGGATAGCTTTATATCTGTTTATTCAATCTCGTATTCTTCCTTATGTAGATCCTCTGGTTTTGTTCTTTTCTGAAGCTGGATTGGGGTTGAGGGTCTGTGCTTTTTGCAGCTTTGAGATTTAAATAAGAGGAGAGTTGTGATTCAGAAGCTATAGGCATATCCCAGCATCTGCTGATAGGTGTATGGGTCCCCTGGAACCCACTTCCCACTGTCTTAAAATCTGTCCATGCAGTGGGGGTGTCTGTTTGCCCCCTGAAAGCAAAATGAGATAAGGAAAGGGAAAAGAAAGGAAAAAGGAAAGAGGAAGATGAAAGGGAGGTGGAGAGAGAGAAGAAGAGGGAAAACTGGCATACTAACTAATGAATAAACAGAGAGATAAACAAAGACAGAAAAAAAGAGACAAAAACAGATGATCATACAAACACACAAAACCCCCTTGTTCATGTACTTCCTCTCAAAAATACCCATACATAAACAGAAAATCTAAAAACAAACAAACATTAAAATAGCAGTAATAAAGCAAGCACAAAACATAAACAAAAACAGAAAGAAAAGAGAAGAAAAAAAGCTAAAACTAAAACAAAAACAAACAACAAGAAAAAAAAAGACTCTCTGGCCATTTCTGTGGCTCTAGGTTCATTTCATGCCTCTGCCTTAGGGAGCAACTCTGGTCTCTAATCCCTCCCTCCACTCTCAGCACAGGTAGTAGGTGTTGCTCTCAGTGTGCATCAGATGTTGCATGGACTACTGTGGGAGAATGTATCAGCTCCGGACTCACACTACTCACTGCTGCTGCTGTCAAGTCCCCCACTCAGTTCTGATATCTATTTATATTTTATAGCTATAGCCTTCTGTGTAAGAATACCACTGAAGAAATAACACATTAACATTGTTTCACAAAGAGATGCAAATGAGTGCCAATCTTCATAGTTTGCTGTGATGGAAGCAAAATTATACTTTATACTGTGAGTAAAAGGTAAGTTTTGGAGAGAGCAAATAGACACTAACAAAATGGAGAGAAAAATGCCATGAAGTTTCATAAAAACACAGGAAAAAATGTCAAGGGATATTGAAGAAAAATAGGAGGTTACTTATTTTCTCTAAGAAAAAAACCTGTTAAATGGTTTTTTTTATTATTAAAGAGGATAAACAGCCAACCTTTACAAATATATGCTTTTTCCAGATTATCTTTCTATTTGTCAAAGTGAGACATTCAAGATTTGTTCATTCGCTTCCATGACTAATACATTGCGGTAGTAAAATGACGGAAGGACATTCTCTGGATCGATCATGGATGATGCTGAAGATCAAGAAAACTTGGATTCACTATAGTTATTCATTGGAGGAGCACAATTTAAAGATAGCTTACTCTACGATGAATAATTTGTTTCTCCACAGATTTTTGTTTTGTTTTGTTAAAACCCCATTTAGAATGAGATTGATGAAATGGTAATTACAACTACTCTGATTACTAATCAGTCTTCGGATTTCACTTTTTGTTAGTGTCCTAGAGGTCATCAACTGTAAATTTGTTCTAATTTTTTTTTAACAAGAGCTAGTTTACATAGAAATGGTTGAGTCCACACTCAGGACCAATTTAAAACTGAATTCATTTCACGTTAGGGAAACAACTGATTAGGGGAGACCTCTGAATTTCACAGATGTTACACTCAGTTTTGAAGACTCATGGAGATTGAAGACCTATGGCACCAGTAGTTTATAATTATTCATAAGCACCAGTTTGATTATTGTGCATTATTTGTGATTTATGTGGTATGAAAGACTGTGCTCTTGACTAATGAATAAACATTTCAAAGAAGATGCTTTAGGTATTCTACTCAACCCAGCTGTAGACACAAAATGACTTATTTACTCACATAGCAGGAATTCAGAGAGAGGTAGACCACAAGGCTGATGGCTGCATTGACTCAGTGCCATTAAATATCTTAACACACATTTTCTCCCATTACCAGTTTCATTCTACATTGATCCTCCTCATGGCTGAAGAATGGCTACTATTAGCAAATAAGACTATGTGTCTCTTTTCATATATTTAAAAGCTGAGAAATAATGCTTCTCTTCAGTATTCTAATCAAGAAAGAGCTCTATGATTTAACTTGATTGGATTGTCTAAGTCACATGTTCATGGTTAATAGTGATGGTGACTGGGGAATATAATGTGCTGATTATATTGAACTAAAGCATATGAGCTCCATCGTAACAGGATAGAAGACTTGGGTTTCTACTGGAAGGAGGGAGTCAATATTTGCTAATCACACAATGAAAAAATAGCCACTGTAGCATTCTACCCTGCATCTGAAACTCAGTCCTTCATTTCATTTTTGAATTGTACTTGATAATTTGTTTACTTAGTTTTAATTTCACAGTTAATGAATAGAAACACAGTCATATGATGCATAATGTTTCAATCAATAACTAACCACATATGTAGCCATGATCCCAAAGATTATCATGGAGCTGAAAAAATTCTATTACCTAGTGATGTTATAGCTATCTTAATGTCATGGCACGATGCATTACTCACTTGTTTGAGGTGATGCTGGGATAAGCAAATCTACTGCCCTGCCAATCAAATAAAATTATATATAGTACATCAAACTTGATAGTAATAAACAACTATGTTATTTATTTACTTACCATATTATATTTCTTACTGTTATTTTAGAGTGCATTATCTTTACTTATTTTTTTTTTAAAGTTAACTGCAAAACAGCCTCAGACAGGTCCTATAGGAGGAATTCTAAAAGAAGTTGCAATTATCACAGGAGACAGCAGCACCATGCATGTCGTTTTCCCTGAAGACAATCCAGTGGGACAAGATGTGGAGGTGAAAGACAGTGATATTGATGATCCTGACCCTGTGTAGCCCTAGACTAATGTGTGCATTTGTGTCTTTGTTTTTAACAAAAAAAAATTTCTAAGTAAAAATAAATACATTTAAAAATCGAAAAAGTTTATAGAATAAGGCCAAGATTTTAAAGATATTTTTGAACAGCTGTACAATCTATGCTTTAAGCTAAGTGTTATTACAAAAGAGCCAAAATGTTTAAAAAGTTTAAGAGTTTATAAAGGAAAATTTACAGTACATTAAGGTTAATTTATTATTGAAAAAATATTCAATGCATTCAGTGCAGCCTATACATACAGTGTTTATAAAGCCTACAGTAGTATACAGTAATGTCTTAGGCCTTCACATTCACTCACTAAACCCTACAAGTTTCATTCATGGTGAGTATACCATTATAGGTGTACCATTTTTATCTTTTATCTTTTTATCTTTTATGCTGTACTTTTAATACACTTTTTCTATATTTAGATATGTTTAGCTACACAAATACCATTGTGTTACAATTACCTACAGTATTCTGTGCAGTAACATTCTGTTCAGGTTTACAAACAGGAGCAGTTGGCCTATTTCATATAGCCTCAGGGCATAGACTATATTCTATGTAGAAGATAATAGGCTATACCTTCAAAATTTGTATAAGAACACTCTATGATGCTAAAAGATGAAATTGCATAAAGATGAAATCACCTAACAATGCACTCCTCACAATGTATCCTCATTGTTAAATGACACATGACTATAAAAATATAGTAAGAGATGTATACATCAGTATATATGATAATAAATATAGTAATAAAATTGACAAGTATTTATCATAAAAGGTATAAAATAGTAAAATCTATTACTGAATATCTTAACAACTGTGTTTTTTTGATGAAAATAATACTCAGCTTCTTTTTATGCATATATGCATGCAGAAGAAAAACAACAAGGTATACATGCAATGAAAGAGGAAAGAAGTAATTCACAAGAATAAGGTCATGTTTTATGTGCAGTGTGTTATAAGGAATACAGTGGAGGCTTTCTAAACCGGTATACACTTAAGTGACTTCCTATTAAATAGATTTCCAAGGTTGCTAGGCACCTTTGCAGTATAACCATACACTTTGACTTCTACCAGTTGAGTTGTGTGTTTTTTAAGAGTCAGATAGGTTTGTTCTCAAATCTGTTTGTTTATGTGAGTTGTACTTGTTATTTTTAATTTAATAATTAAGGAAAATATCACATAAACTAATGAACTATGAGGCTTAAAAATGAATTATAGCTATAAAAAGGGAATGAAATGCTTTTGAGATACTTGACACAGTTATGTTACTAAAAATTTCTGAAGATTTAGTGTGGGAGCAAAAATGTTAAACATTGGAATAAGCAAGAAAATATCTAGAAAGATTTGCTATCAGATTGTTTTGGAAACATTTTTAATGTTTTAACATCTTGCACTTCTCAAATAAATAAAATTAAAATAGAGTTTCTAGAAAATATGTTGTGGTATGATCATTTTGAAAGAACAAGTTGAACTCCAATTTTTGACTATATAGACAAAGAAAAAAACATTTGTCCTACATCAAATAACTAGTGAACTATGACTAGTAAAAATATCTCCTGAGTTAACATAAAAATGCTCAAATATGCTTATCATTTCTATTTAAATTAGTATTTTTAAACTCAGTGATCAATTGCTTTACATGAGAGAAGTTTTTAAATTAGAAATTTAAAATAAGCAAATTAAATTTTACTTGATTTTAACTGAAGTAAAATAATTTGTAGTAAAACAAAAAATTCTGAACTTTATGTAAATTATTTTTATTACAAGATTGTAAAAACTAAGCATTTAAAAATTTTTAAATATAAATTTTATACATTTTTGAAAAGTAAAAATCACGAATATGTTATAATCAATTTAAATTGCATAATTTATTTTACAGTATCAGTTAATTAGATACTGTGAAACTTAACAATTACCACTTTTTCACTCCCTATATCTTCGTCTTACTTTCCCTTTTAAGTTTTTTTTTTTGCTTTTTTCAGCATTTATATTCCATTCTCGGTCCATAATTTTTCTATTGTTTTGTCTGTTAAGTTTAAATAGATTCAGTGCTTACTTCAGTTTCTTCTATATCCATTTTTTAGTCATTATAGCATATTTCTTAGCCAAATTTCACCAATGGGCAGTTAATATTTTTCCAAAGAGAACATGAATGTAATATTCCCTAAAGGCTTTGTTGCTGCTGTTCGTATTTAAAAATACTTGCCTGTTGTCTTGTTGCTCAAATGATAACATAATGGAGAAGAACATATTTTACTTTTTGAACTTTGTGGATAGACTTAGCATCCAATATTTTAGTGAAGAAGTTTGAAAACAGTCTATTTTTTTGTGAGTAATTTTCTCCCTGCAAAGTTTTTCTTTATCTTTGAAATTCAATAAAAAACCCACTAGGATGAATATGAAAACTGGTGATTCAGTAATACATTTTCCTAATATTTTATTTATTGCGTCAATTTAGTCCACAGGTTCAGTGGGCTCTCATTTCAAAAAATTTTCCCTAATTTCTTCGCAGTACTATTTTCTATTCCATTTGTTGGACCTTCTCCTTGGAGAACATCGATCACCTTTATGTTCAGTCTTCTTTGTCATCTTCCATATCTGTCATCTTCTAATTGTTTGGTCTCTCTGCCTTTTCCTTTGCATTCATACTGATTAATTCCCTCCATGTCAATAGCTTGATTTTCAGGAAACCATTTCATTTATGGTGACCGCTATTCATTTATTATATCTGTAGTAGAGTTGCTTTGGTATTCAGTTTGCTTTGATAGTTTTTATTCTGCTGCTTATTAGCATTTCCTCTTCTATTGAATTCATATAAAACTTGCTTACATCTTGGGCAGTTTCCTGTTTGTTTTCTATCTTTTGTCTATATTTCCCTCAACATACATCCCACCACTGCCCAAATATGTTGGCATAATTTTATGTCACTTCAAAAATCTCATTCATCTTTAACTTGGGCAGCTCCGTCTACTCCGTCTATTTACTTTGATATTATATGCATCAATGAATTTTTTTCACACTTACACCATCTTATCTAGCACCTTTGCATTTTCCTTGAAACTATAATTTGAATGGTAGGTGTTGGATTTTATCTACTTTTTCATACTTGCAATCATGAAGACAAGAAAAGGAAATGTCTTGGATAGAGCTGAGACTACTTTTTTGCGGGAGCACACAGCTCTGATTTCTTCTTTGAGATTATGTCGAGTGTTGTGTACTAGAGTCAAGTCTCCTACCCAGATAGGCATTCTGCAAGTCAGCACCCCCCTGCTCCAACAGGCACACCAGCCACCTCATGACAGCAATCCCGCGAAACATTTTCTCCTTTTGTCAAAATCCTGCATTGGTTTGGAAAATCTTCCAATCCCAAAAGCTCTGGACACCTTTTGGGATTTTGTAAAATTGCCCCTGGTTAATTACTTGCATTCGAAATATATTTGTTCCCAAATTGGCAAATATTATTAAAGAAATGATCAGTACTTAACTTACTGAAGTGACCAGTTACTTAAATAACTCTTCTTCTTTCCTCAACAGTGATGTACCCAGCTCTAGAATCTTCTTTTCTTTCCTTGATCGAAATGTTTAGATGATTATGTTTATTTGCTACTAGTGAATCTTGTCCTTTTCCTCCCCACCCGCCCCCGCTAGTTTTGTACTGTTTAGGAGAGAGATTTTTGCAATGTTGTCTCCCTCTGACACATGAGTGCAAATTCTCCAATCTCTAAAATTATGCTGATTATGACAAAAATGAAGTGAAAAGAAAGAAGTACAAGAGAGCAAGAGTATTAGAAATTTTGGAATTAGGTATACAGTTGGCAAATACTTTTTCCCATTCTGTCGGTTATCTCCCCGCTCTCTTGATGGTTTTTTTGCTTTAAGTGGAACTTGAACAATTATTATACCTTAAGAAAGGGATTGGCAGTAGCGGAAAACTGCCAGGGGAGGGAGAGGCACACCTCATCAAAAAGGGTACCTACATAATGAGCGTTTTTATACCTAACCTGAATTGTACCCCACATCTTTAAAATAAAATTTAAAAAGCATGCTTCCTTTAAAAAAAGAAATTTTAGAATTAAAGGTAGCATGATTAATTTAGCAGTTTGGATCACTGTCATGACCTAGGCAATGTCATCCAATAAAATTTCAATAATGATGGAAATGTTCTATATCTTTCCTGTCCAGTATGGTAGCCACTAGACAAATGTAGCTATTAAGCATTTAAATGTGATTAGTGTAAATAAAAAACTGATTTATTCCACTCCATTTTAATTAATTTAAACATCAATCTGAATAGCCCAGGTAGCTAGTAGCTACCATTTTGGAGAGCTCAGCTAATGGTTCTCACAATTTAGCATGCATAAAAAGTTCATCTGCATGGATTTCTGGGCTCCACTACCATTCTCATTTGGTAAGTCTGGGATCTGATCAATGACATGATGCTGCCTATTCGGGGTACTACACTTTGAAAAGTTCTGCTCTTGCTAACCAAGATTTCTTTTCAGATCAGAAATACACAGTTTATAAAATTGCCCCAGGAAAAGTACTTGGTGGTACAAAATAGCGATGTCTAACAATACAGAGACTCTTAAGAGTCTCAGGATATAGTCTGCAGTAAAAGTCAAGACACTACTCTTTGATTTTTTTTTTTCCTCATAGAAAATAACCACCTCAACTCTTACTCATCCCTTTCAGATTTATCTGGTGTCTTGTGATAATAATGTCTTACAAATACTGGTTTGAGCTTTTAAACGAGTTGAGGTCATTTCCAAAGAGAAAAATAACACTAATATTTTAATATAGGTATATATTCAAATGACTGTCCCATGGCATTTCTAAATTATTTTATCAATAACTCAGTGAGGGCAAATATTTTGAGAACGGGGAATATTTTCTTTCATACGTGCCACTATCAACAATGTAGAGATTGTAATTATTTCCTCCTCTCACACTTATCTTTAACATACTGTTGACATTTTCCATGTTGCTGGACCATATAATTCAGTATGGATCATCTCACACAAATTAGGACATTTTGTCTTATTCATATACAGAGAAAGACACAGCATAGCATTTCCTAAAGAAGAAAAATGAGCCGCATTTTATTCCATTGAACAATCTCACCATGTAGATTAATTGATCTGACAGATGATCATATTTCATAAATTGGTTGAATCTGGAACTGTTTTTTAGTACGGTTTTACAGAGATTCTCTCTAGCTTGAATATCTAACATAGGAAATTTTGTCTATTATACATGTTAAACGAGTTTACTGGAGAAAAAGAATCAAGATGACCAGGAGAGCTATTTTCAATATTTCATTTAAAATTTTTTATATTTAATTATGTGACAGATTTCATCATTTTTTTCTACCAGTTTTGATGTTTCCTATCACTTTTGTTATTTTTTTATTTACCATGATGTTTGTTATTGTTGTTTGAGTTTATGATTTAGTAGGTTTTTCTTATTCTTGCTACTGACTTTTACTCAGTTATGTTAAATTTCTGTCACTAGCTTAGTGAAAGTATTTGATATTTGGTATTGGGTATAAAACAATTTATCATATTTGATAATGTGTAAATATGACAGATATATAACCTTATATTTTGCAAACTTGCTGTTGTAAAAGATACACTTTACCACTGAAAGTGAATCATCAAGTGAAATTTATTCTTAAATTTTTGCGGTATGCATGCATGAATTGCCTTGAAGATTAAATGATGAACAAGAAAAATTAATTTGTTACATTAGTTAATATACCAGTAAAATGGTAGGGAAGAATCATTTAAAATGTATATAATACAATTTTAATTACGTAAACTCCATATTTAGTTATATTTTATAATACAACTGGACACAGTCAAAGATTTTAATTCTCTGCCTGCTGGCACAAAAGTCAGTTGGTATCTTTCAAAAAAAAATTGTTAGTTTCTACAGTCTTGCAGTCACCAATGAATATTCTAAGGCTTTATTGTTTTGTTATGTTTTGTTTTTGGAGCTCAGTCTTCATTAAGGATAGTTTCTTAGATTTTTTTAAAAGAGTAGCTTCATTTATTTACCATTCATCCTTTATAGAAGTATAATTGACAAATTAAAATTGTATACATGCAAGGTGACAACATGATGTTTTAATATACATATACATGGAAAAATTTATATTATTTTTCTTGATTCCTTACAGACAATCTGTCTGCGAGGGTAGTGATGTGAATGTAATGTGCCATGTATATGTTTTACTGCTTTATCCCTGCTAACAAAATATATAGAAAGGCAGGTGGAAAGAGTAACATTATATGAATAACTATGAATCTAAGTTCATGTATCTTTTAGTAATTAGCAAAAGTCACAAATATTCTGTCCTCTAAAACTATTTATAAATAACTGATGACACATTTTAAATATTACTGTAAAATTGCACTGATACTCAAAAATGTGGTTGAGAAGCATAACTTCAGTTACTAAGATTCCATAAACAAATTTAAAAAACAAGTGACAAATTAAAAAAAAAATTTGTAATCTATATGATATACAAAATAGAAAACCTCATATATTATAAAGAGCTTTTAGAACTTAGAGAGATCAACATGATGCTACAGAAAAATAAACAAAGAATATGATTAGGACATTTCCTGAAATACAAATCCTAATGGCAAAATGCAATCCCAGGCTCACATAAACAAATGCAAATCTTAACAATGATGATTTGGGAACTGTTGACCAATAAGATTGACAAAACCTGAAGATGAATAATACCTGGTGTTTTAGAGAATATGAAGAGGCAGGTGTTATAATATACTATTGACAGGAGAATAAATTGACCTAACCATTTCTGAGAAAAATTTGACTGCATTTCTCAAAAATCTAAATAGTCAAATGGTATAGCTGTTTAATTGTATGTCTACTTTTATTTTATTTTTTATTATAAAGATGTGGGGTACAATTCAGAGTTAGGTATACAAACGTTGATTGTGCAGGTACCCTTGTTGATGAGGTATGCCCCTCACTCCCCTAGCAGTTTCTCTCAACTGCCAGTCCCATCCCCTCCCCTGATGGTTTCCCACTACTGCCAATCCCTTTCCTATGGCATTATAATTGTTCAAGGTCCACTTATGAGTGAGAACATATGGTACTCTGTTCTTTGTTTCTGTGATAGATCACTGAGTATGATTGAC
>NW_007251266.1:532819-538754 GCF_000164805.1 Carlito syrichta
TTCTTGGAGTCTCACTCTGTCACCCAGACTGGAGTGCAGTGGCTGCTCCTGACCACCGCAGCCTCGACCTCCTGGGCTCCAGCGATCCTTCCACCTCAGCCTTCTGAGTAGCCGGAATTACAGGCGCACGATGCCACGCCCAGCTAATTTTTTGATTTATTGTAGAGAGGAGGTCTCACCTGCCCAGGCAGGTCTCGAACCCTCGGACTCAGGCAATCCACTCACCTCAGCCTCCCAAAGGTGCGGGATTACAGGCTGAGCCACCGAGCCCAGCTATGGACCACATTTTTTTCATCCATTCCAGCTTCTATTTCTAAGAATCAGTTGTGTAAAGATTTTCAACTGCTGTTGGAAAATTTCTGTGCTAATGGCCCATAAAACATTGTATGTAACTGTAAGATATTGGAAATTACCTCAGTATCTAACTCTGGTAAAATAAATTATGTTGAATCAGTAGAATGAATTACTTGCAGCCAATAAATAATAAGAAAATGTATGTGAAAACATATCTTTTACTGAAGAAAAGCATGTTGAAAAATAATTCTAGTTACAATATCTTTTTTCCACAAATGATATATACATATGTGAATATATATGTGCATGTATAAATGTATGAGCCCATATGTTTTATAAGTGTAAGAAAAAAATATAAAATGGTGCATTGTAAACCATCAACCATTGGGTTTTAAGACTGAGTAACTCGGTTAGAGTCTTTCTCCTCCCTCCCTTCCTCTTTCCTTCCTTCTTCTCTCTCTCTCTCTCTCTCTCTCTCTCTCTCTCTCTCTCTCTCTCTCTCTTTCTTTCTTTCTTTCTTTTCGAGATAGGATTTTGCTCTGTCACCCAGACTGGGATGCAGTAGCGAAATTATAGCTGACTGCAGCCTCCAACTCCTGGGTTCAAGTGATCCTCCCACTTCAACCTCCTGAATAGCTAGTACTACAGGCATGTGCTCTATGCCTAGCTAATTTTTAAAAATTTTTGTAGTGATGAGTGCTTCACTGTGTTGTCCAGGCTGATCTTGAACTCCTAGGCTCACATGATTCTCTTGCCTAGGGTCTTCCAAAGTGTTGGGAATAAGGGCATGAGCTATTGCACCTGACCTTTATTGTTTCTTATCAATTTATTTTGTCATTTTAATGAGATTTACTAGCAATATTACTTCATATTTCATAGTGCAGAACAATATAGTATACCTATTGTTTTATATATCAAGAAAAAAATGTTTAAACTCATAAGTGGGAGTTAACCACCAGGTTTAAATGGGTATAAGGATGGGAACAACAGATACTAGGGATGCCGAAACGAGGAAGGGAAGGAAGAGTGTAATGATGAAAATACACCCATTGGTTTCCATGCTCATCACCAGGATGATGAGCTGAGTAAAAGCCCAAACTCACCATCAAGCAATATACCTATGTAACAAACCTGCACATGCACCCCTTGAATCTAAAAATTAAAAATAAATGCAGTTTCTATTTAAACATATAATGCCATATGAAGGAAGGAAATATTAATATATTATATATATATATTACATTGCATTTTTATACATTTTTTTTTTGGTCTGAAACAACATAGCCAGACAAATTGAACATATATATGTATATCCTACCCAAAAAACCCAAACATTTCAAAAACATTTAGCAATCTTTTGGGGGGGATAATATGTTAATTTAAATGATTATCTTTTCTTTGAACATTACTACCAAAATAGATTTTAATTTCTACCATTGTAGATCATTAAAAGTTCAGATTACACTATTTTGCCCATTTAACTTATTTTAGAGATTCTTTGACACTTCCTTCTCAACACAAAGTTTATAATAATCTATTTTAAAAATGTCACAGGAACAGAGTCAGCAAATCATGACTTTCCTGTTGTATGAATTCCACACATTTTATTGTTGTAATAATGGAAGTGACTGTAATTAAACAGTGACTAATTGTAGAAAGGACAGGCCTTCTTTGAAAATTAATGAGGTTTCAGCGAAACAAAATATTAAGGAAAATCAGAATTTGTTTTGCTTCAAATGTAATACAATTTTTAAATCGAACTTTCAAATATATATGATTATTTTTATTATTTAAGCATTGTTGTCCCACTAAAATATTTTTTCTATACATTAATTATCCTCCAGTGACTTTAGGATTGAGATCAAAACTCATTTTCTTTGATACAGCATTAAGTGCACTATTCAGAGGTAATGATGTGTTATACACTTGATTATTAATTTCATTTTTTAAATGAATAGGAAAAGTGGATATAAAGAGAATGCCCAAAAGTAGATATGAAGAGAATACCTCATTCCTGTGGAAATTTGATTCCTACGATTTTAAATCAGGGTTACCAGACAATCCAATTTTTCCCTAGAAAGGTTTAATTAGTTACATGTGTTGAAAAGTTTGACATACTTCCTAAATGCTTTTTATTTAAGACTATTTCATAATTAAATGTCATATTATAAAAGCTCTTCTTGCTTCTGCATTAACTTATTAATGGATATTGGATTAAAAATCATAAAACTTAATACTTACTGGTGAATATTTCTTGAATCTTGACTAATAAACAGTTGGCATATGGACATTCTTATTGAAATATAGGACGTTTTTACTGGTGAATACATTTTTCCATTTAAAAGTTTTTATGCTGATATAATATAATTGGTTCCATTAAGCCATTATAATATAAATTGCATTCCCCTAAGGTCATTTTAGCCTTTACACATGGTTAAAGGCTCTCATCAGTTATATGAAATTCAGTGCTGCCAATGAATTTTACTATTGAGTAGCCCAGCAGAGTGAATGACTGCCCAGCAGAGTGAATGACTGAACAGAAAAGAGAATAAGCAAAGCAATGATAAAAGTAGGCAGCACTTAAGTAGAGCTTACTACTAGCCACGCACTTTTACATTTGCCTCACCCATATTAATTTATGTAATTCTCATAATAATCTAGGAGGTTGATCCCATTGCTATTCCCTTATTAGAGTTGAAGAAATTGAGGCCCAGAGAGGTTAAGTAATTTAACCAATGTCATTCATGTAGCAAGGAATTAAGCTCGAATTTGAGCCCAGTTGTCCTGGCTCCTCAGGCCATGATCTAGCAGTTAAGCTACACTGCCTCTTTATGCAAATTGGTGTGGAGTAACTGAAATGAGTACTTGGAATCAAATGACGTATAAAGCTACAGACCCAGATGGACCCAAGATTTTATAACTTGAATTTGCTACCACAAATCAAACGGCCAGAACTTGGAAGATCTGGCTCTTCCATTTATTTAATACTTTAATAGACTACACCAGTAAATCTGATGTGGTTCCATCGTGCTGCCACACGTGTTAATTTCTAAAGAGGTGTAGTTGGTTGCTCCTAATCTTTTGCCAGACAATTAATGTAGAAGAGGATACATTTAATCATCAAATGCACTGATATATTTTTCATTTAAAATATCAACTCTGTCTTATGGAATGGAGTGCGTTCAGTGCAAATTTGTGACTGCTGCCTCTGGGTTCAAAAGGCCAGGTTGAAACAAAAGAAATATTACTTAAGTTGACTGCAGTTTATAAAACATATGAGGGAAAAGAATAAGAAAAAAAATGTTTTAAATGGTCAGAGAAGCCGGGCTTGGTGGCTCAGCCTGTAATCCCGCGCCTTTGGGAGGCTGAGGTGTGTGGATTGCCTGAGCCCGTGGGTTCGAGACCCGCCTGGGCAGGCAAGACCTCATCTCTACAACAAATCAAAAAATCAGCCGGGCGTGGTAGCACATGCCTGTAATTCCGGCTACTCGGAAGGCTGAGGCGGGAGGATCGCCAGAGCCCCACAGGTCGAGGCTGCAGTGGCCGGGAGCAGCCACGGCACTCCAGTCTGGGCAACAGAGTGAGACTCCAACTCAAAAAAAAAAAAAAATGGTCAGAGAGGCAAGTCAGTGGAGTGTAGCAATCCTGCAGGTCTGTTAAGAATAAAAACAGCCTGGCTCAGTGGCTCAGCCTGTAATCCAGCGCCTTGGGAGGCTGAGGTGAATGGATTGCCTGAGGCTGGGAGTTCGAGACCCTCTGGGCAATTTGGTGAGACCTCATCTCTACAATAAATCCAAAATTAGCCAGGCATGGTAGTGCGTGCCTGTAGTTCTGGCTACTCAGGAGGCTGAGGCGGAAGGATCGCCGGAGCCCAGCAGGTCGAGGGAGTAGCCCCTGCACTCCCATCTGGGTGACAGAGTGAGACTACAACTAAAATAAACAAACAAACAAATAAATAAATAAATAAATAAATAGGGGTGCAGTGGTGCACAACTGTAGTCCCCAGCTACTTGGGAGGCTGAGGTAGGAGGATCTCTTAAGTCCAGGAGTTTGAATTTAGCTTGGACAACATAGGGAGACCCCACCTCAAAAAAAAAATGAAAACATGAAAATTACTAGTAAATAATCCATAAGGCACTATTACTCTGCTTAAAAACTTAGCATTACCTTAGTTGTATCTTCCTCTAATCTCCCTACTCTGATGTCAGAGCCATCAGGAAGCCCTGAGGTTCACTTCCAGAATCACATTAGACATGCCACGTCTCCCATTTCCATCACCCAAGCCCTCTAGTCCAACTTGCGATCCTTGCTGCCCTAGAGCACAGACTTGGCCCCTGCTCCGTGCCCATTTCCATGGTTTTCACTCTTGCACTCCCCCCAAATCTTCCTTCATGACACACACCCAGAGGAACTCCAACTACTCTATAAAAAAGATACCTGCACACACATATTTATCTCAGCATTATTCGCAATAGCAAAAACATGAAACCAACCGTGCTGCTCATCAAAGATGGACTGGATAAAGAAAATGTAGTACATATACATGATGGAATATTACACAGCCATAAAGGAAAACAAAATTATGGACTTCACAGCAACTTGGATGGATTAGAGTCTATAATACTTAGTGATCTAGTACAGAAACAAAGATCTGAGAATTACATATTCTCACTCATATGCAGATCCTGAACATTGTTTATAATACTCTAAGAAAGGTTTTGGCAGTAATGGGACACTGCCAGGGGAGAAGGGGGGCGCATAACATCAATAAGGGTACCTACACTTTACCTGAATGATGATCACTTATGTACCTAACCCTGAATTGTACCCCACATCGTTAAAGTAAAAAATAAAACAATAAAAAGGAAGAAATTAGATCAATATCACCCACCCGCTTAAAGTCCTGAAATTTCAGTGAAAATAGGAAAGATTCATGCATTCCCACAAACCTTAGAATAAAATTTAAATTTCTTATGAAGTCCAAAAACTCTAAATAATCTTGCCTTTCTCTAACTTCATCTCATCTCCGCCCCCTCCTCTCCTCTACCATGTTTATTTATTTCCGATTATGTTATTTTCCCCTCAGTTCTCCCAATAGCTCACACTCACTCTATTGACTTGGCATTTTTCTTTCCCTTCTGTCTTCAATGTTTTTCCCAACTCCTTCAAATGTCTGGCTCAGGCTCAGGTGTCAATTTACTTCCACTTTCTAGAGAAACCTTTGCTGACCAACTATTTAAGACAGGGCTCTTCAATTATTTTGCATCACATTGCCCTGTTTATTTTCTTCACAACAGTTGCTACAGTCTAAACGGTCTTGCTTACTTATCTGACAATGCTTGTATTTTCTCTTCCACCTAGACTGTAAGATTGTCAGAGTAGAGATCCACACTGCCTCATTTGAACTGCTCACCCTATGTTGAGTGAAATACCTGGTCTATAGTAGGAAAGTGGCAAATGTCTGTTGCGGGAACAAAACTGATGGTAAATAGAGCTGCAACAAACATATGTGTGCAGGTATCTATTTTATAGAATTATTTATTTATTTATTTATTTATTTATTTATTTATTTATTTATTTATTGAGTTGGAGTCTCACTCTGTTGCCCAGACTGGAGTGCAGTGGTGGCTCCCGGCCACCG